>NC_090232.1:28555354-28855354 GCF_024489055.1 Chanodichthys erythropterus
CAGGCTGGCAAGAGCAACTGCTGGCACTCACCAAGATGAAGATCATCCACCACACGATAGAGCAATCCATCTGATTCTCTAATATATTTCCACTGCTTTAACAGTGACAATACAGGTTTAGGTAGGCTGTGTCGTTCCTGACTGGTGGGCTTTCGCTTCTGATCCCAAAACTCTCTAAAAGAGCAGAGAATCAAATCCTTCAGCTGGAAATCCTTTAACTGAGATTTGGTATAGCCTGGAAGAGTACCTGTACCTCCCTGAGTGTCCGTCCCTTCCACCCTGGCTCCACACCCCAAAACACGGATCTGGCTCACTTTACAGCACTGATCACCCGCTGTCAGCAATTCCACATCTAAGGGTGTACCCTTGTTGATCACATTACAAATGGCAACACAATCATCATATTCCATGTCCTCAGAACTAGCAGGCTCCCCTGCTAACGGCTGCCTAGAGAGGGCGTCAGCAGCAGCATTGTGCCGTCCGGGTCGGTACTTACCCTCAAACTCGAAAACTGCTAATTGGGCCATCCATCTTTGCTCGATAGCACCCAATTTCGCTGTTTGCAGGTGACATAAAGGATTGTTGTCTGTGACGACCACAAATTTTGAGCCTAACAAATACCCCCGGAATTTTTCGGAAACAGCCCATTTGAGAGCTAGTAATTCGAGTTTCATACTACTATAGTTCCGATCATTCTTCTCTGCATTACGTAGTCTTCTACTAGCGTAGGCGATCACTCTCTTACAGTCACCTTGTTGTTGGTAGAGGACTGCACCTAGACCGTCATTACTAGCATCAGTCTCCACTATAAATGGAAGAGAAAAGTCTGCGTACCCTAATATAGGAGCAGATGTAAGCTTATCCTTTAACAACTCAAAGGCTGCTTGACACTCGGCTGACCACAGTGAACAAAACTCAGACTTCCTCACAATTCCGTGTTGTTTCAGACACAAGTTCACCAAATCATGAAGAGGGCCAGCGATTTTGGAAAAACCTTCTATAAATTTTCTGTAATAACTACAAAAACCTAGGAATGATCTTAAGTCCTTTACTGTGCCAGGTGTTTTCCAATTTCTCACCGCCTCAACTTTCCCAGGGTCAGTACCAATGCCTTGAGCTGAAATTTGATGACCCAAGAACTTTACCTCTTCCTGGAGAAAATGGCATTTTTCAAGCTTCACCTTGAGCCCCATTTCCTTCAATCTACTGAAAACGACCTCTAGTCTCTGGAGATGTTCATGGAAAGTAGATGAATATACAAGAATATCATCCAGATAAACCAGCATAATCTGGAAGATCAAATCTCCCATAGTAGATTGCATAAGACGCTGGAATGTAGAAGGCCCATTACAAACTCCGAAAGGCATACGAGAGTATTCAAATATTCCAAACGGGGTAGTAAATGCGGTCTTCGGCTGGTCTTGCTCACGCACAGCCACCTGATGATACCCGCTAGCCAAATCAATAGTTGAGAAGAACTTTGCACCTTGTAATGCATCAAAACTCTCATCAATGCGGGGCAAAGGGAAGGCATCTCGTTTTGTCTTGGAGTTCAATTTTCTGTAGTCGACACATAGTCTAAGACTACCATCCGCCTTCCGTACAAGTACTATGGGCGATGCATAAGCACTATTACTAGGTTTGATAATCCCCTTCTTAAGAAGCTTGGTGATATGTTCCCTGGCTTCACCATACTGGGTTGGTGGAATGCGCCGATAGGGCTGAGAAACTGGAACGTCATCTACCAGATTGATCTCGTGCTGTACTTTATCAGAAAACCCCAGTTCTTCATCGTCCAGCGCAAATGCATCCACATACCTCAATAGCAAAGCTTTAAGCTCAGCCTGTTGCTCAGCGGTACCACCTAACCGTAGCTTGTTAAGAAAGTCGGTTAGGGTATTCGCCAATACCAGTCTCTCTTCTGTGTTTACAGTTATCTCTTCCACTCCAGCTGCGATTCTTTGGAACTTAACTTCACAACCCTCCGTTGGACTTAAGGATTCAACAGGACAGAGAGTACCCAGCCGGGTGCGGGGCTGCAACCATACATCCTCTGTGGAGAGATTCACAACTTGCACTGGAAACAAGGGTTTTACAGTGGACACAAGGGATGGTACCACGATCAAGCCGCCAGGTAAAGGTAAATTTCCAGGCTCCAACAACAGTTTTGAACCCTCAGGTAATGAACTTTTTATCCCCCGGACCATTAAAGTTGCAATAGATGAAGCAGGTATGTACACCGTCTCTTTTCCAGCTACTCGTGCAACAAAACGTTTCTCACGTGGACTGACACTTTGCATTTGCTGGAAAACCTCTCTCCAGTCAGACTGTAGCTCCCCTCCTAAGGTGGTATCGAACTCAGCATGAACTAACTCTCTGCATCTGCCTATAATATTCATGCCGATGAGAGCTGGAACGGCTGAAGAGCTTTGTGCATCTCGGACTACTAGAAAACCACACTCTGGCAGAGTGATACCCATGGTTTCAACTGTAAGCTCAAGATAACCAAGATACGGGATGTCTAATCCATTAGCAGCGGTAATTTTGAGCCAACCGGATGTGGAAAGCATGTCGTCTACTTCACCCGCTAAGTGCTCTTTAAAGAAATGTTCTGTAATTGTACTCACTTGACTTCCTGTGTCAAGTAAACACGAAACACTCACTCCCCCGATTTTCAAGTCAACTACAGGACATCTCCCCACAGCATGTTGGAGTAGTCGATCATGATCTGAGTCCTTGGGAGTCGAGCCAACAGATTGCCCTCGCATCGCTTGGCTCACAGCGACCGAGGGTGTGCATTTCCCTGTGGCATGGCTGATGATGCATCCTCATTTACTGCTTGTTTGTTTCTTCTCACACAGTTTTTGGCTATGTGCCCCACCCCATTACACTTAAAACAGATAGGCTGGCCGTCATCAGTAAACCTAGGCTGCACCTTAGATTTACTACGATTCACAGATTCAGGCTTAGTGCAATGTAAAGTCAATTTCTGAACAGCTTGAGTCAACTCCCCTATGGCTTTGCCTTGTTCCGCCACTAATTTTAGAACTTCATCAAGCGTAACAGAGCTCTTCGCTGGCATCACCACAGACGCACACTGGACTTCTGTAGCTTCGGAGCTTACTTTACGGTTAAGGGCTACTTTACCAGCACGCAGCTTGGGATCTTCAAGAGACCACATTAAAGCTTCATCTCTTACTTCAATCAAAGTCGACTGTGGCTCGTCCCTCACCAATTTACGAAGTTCCCTTCGAAGCGCTGCATCTCTTGTTCCCTCAATGAACTGGTCTCGTAAAGCGACATTCGCATTTGCAACAGCATCGGGTGACTGCTTCAAGAGAGAGTTCAATATTTGTGACAAGGCATGAGAGTATGCACGCAGGTCTTCACCTTCTAACTGTTTGCGAGTATAGAAAGTCTGCAGTAACTGGGCAAGACTACGCTTTTCCCTAAAGGCCTCCCTAAGGTAGAAAAATATGTCTTCCGCACACTGGGGTTGATCCCCCCGCCTTAATCTAACCTCTTCCAAAGCGGCACCTTTCAATAGGGAAAGAACAGTCAGTTTGGTCTTCGGAAGTCTGGTTTCTTACAAGCAATACCCTTTCCACTTCTTCAATGAATTCATCCACATTTCTACCATCTTTGCTAAAATCACCACTGAAAGACTGAATGTGGCGTTCCCTTGGTACATATATGTAAGACCTAGTTGGCTCTCCACTTAGGTTGGCAATAGCTGCCATAGCTTCAGCATGTTTTCTGCTAAGCTCTTGGATTTGTCTCTGCACATCGTCCATATCATGACTTAAACCCTGTTCACTAGCAGCACCCTGTACTGGATCTTCATCATCAGACTGTGACATGTTGAATTAAATTTCAATGTCCCTTTGGCAGCACAAAGTCTGTTTAATGTCTCTTTTCTTTAGTTCAAAGGATATGTGATAAAGAATGTCTGTGTAACACTGCTTCCTCTTCTTGCAGAACACACAAAACAGTCATAGAAGATTACAGCACACTCCTGAGCTTCAGCCACAGATGGCGATGTCCCCTCCTCATCCAGCGATCCAGTCCCTTGGCCACAAACCCTCAGCCGACGTCGTCACACTGGACACTTAAAGCACGGTTGACCGCCTCCACTCCGGGTCCCTGCAGCTCACGTACCCACCACTACCGTATTCCAGAAAAAAACGCACTAAACGCCTAAGAGCTCCCAACTGTCAGATACCCCACTCCTGGTACCAAAAATGTAACCGGGTGGAAGAAAAGAGACACACACCGGAAGCAGAACTATGCTTTTCAAAACTTGGGGTTTGTTTAATCTGACTGCTGTTCAAATAATGACAGTGGTCGATGGGAGCAAGACTTGAATAGGCAAGCTTACAAAAGGAGATTTAGAATAATTAAAAATTTCACTTATCATACAAAAGGAAAAAAACTCTTATCCACAATTTAAGCAATCAAATTCTGAGAAATGACGATCAATTGTTGAAAGATAAGTTTACGACAATAATAAGTGTCACATCAAATCGACTAGATGTAGTTCAGAGGAGGACATGCAACCACTGAGATACAGTAAGATGCAAGGTGAAAGACTAACAAAAAAACACACCAGAGTCCACCGGAAATAACCAAATTACTTGAAACAAACTAAAATGGTAATATAGACTGGAATACGGCAGTGGCTGAGGTACAGAAGAAAAATAAGAGCACATTAGTAAAGCTACATTCCCTTTGTTTCACATATTAACCATGAACCATAAGAAAAATAAATCAGAATCAATCATAAAATAGCTCTTAACACATCTATAACATATACATTATATATATATATATATATATATCTATAACATATACATATATATATATATATATATATATATATATATATATATATATATACATACATACATACACATACACATACATACACACACATATATACATATATATATATACACATATATACATATCTATATATATATATATCTATATATATGTATATATATATATATATATATATATATATATATATATATATATATATATATATATATATATATATATATATATATATATATATATATATATATATATATATATATATATATATATATATATATATCTATATATATATATCTATATATATATATATATATATATATATATATATATATATATATATATATATATATATATATATATATATATCTATATATATCTATATATATATATATATATATATATATATATATATATATATATATATATATATATATATATATATATATATATATATATATATATATATATATATATATATATATATATATATATATATATATATATATATATATATATATATATATATATATATATATATTACATATATATACACATGCATAATCAAATAAACATTGCTTTGAAATACTTATCAAATTGTGAAATTTACATACCCAATAATCCTTTACTATTTGCCACGAGGTTCACTCGTCAGACACGCGATCCAAAAGCATTGACTGAAATATAAACATCAAATACTCTTTCGAACTCCATTTCAACGCATATTTGTACATATTAAACATATTGGAGTAATATTTACCCGAAAAGATGATGAAACTACATTAGATTAGATGAAATGCATGCACTACCACATGGAGCTCTCATGTACAGTGAGAATGGCTTCTCTGGTCGCGCGCACGCATCCAAATCGCGCAAACAGTATCGCGAGAAGAGAGAGAGAGAGAGAGAGAGAGAGAGAAGATTTCTTAAAGGGGCCATTACATTTTTTAACAAAATAGAAACATTGTATATTTAGACCACTTGGCCACACTTTAAAATAGTTCTTTTCACCTGGTCTAATTTGTGACAATTACTAATTCCAACACCCTTTCCGGTCATGCCTCACACAGTTCTCCCCCAGGTATTAGTTTCCCCCTACCACATAATGCAACGACTGTGTTTTTCCACAACCTGACACTGCACAACATTTTGCACTCTTCAAAGTCAAGTTTATCACTTAGTTGCTCGATCCAGTGTTATCATCACTTATGTTACTTACCTACTACTTGTTATGCGCAAATTAGTTGGTGGGGCTACAGTGGTAAGTTTCATACTACGTTTTCACATAAGAGAAGTGTTATTTTTAAATGTTTTGCCATTTTTTCCCACTTGCTTATATATAAATCTGTATAGACTGTTTATGAAATTATGTTTAAACATGAATACATATATGAAAGATTGTATTACTGTACTATCTACAAAGATATTCACAATGCTGGAAAAGACTTTTCAGTAACTCAAAATAATCGAGAACTAATTGTATTTGTAATACACAGAAGTCAAGGATCAGTTGTGCATTGCAAATGCATCTTTGTCTAAGCACAGTGAGCACATACTCATTGCATATATACTTCTTCACTGCATATGTACTGCAAATGGATAGTGTGTGCAGCGGGTGTAATATAGATTTCTGCAGGTTTATGTTTAGTGAATGTCTCAGGAAAAAGGTAGTGAGACTAAACTCCCTTGCAATGCAATGGGAGATTCACTGCTTTCATTAAAATGCATACACAACTGTTCATTGGAGACTCTAGTGGGTTTAGAGCTCCGCTCAGCTTTCAGACAAACCAATTCAGTTTAACAGTTTTATTGCCTGCTTCAGCAGTCCCAAAGTGTCTGTTTGGAGACATGTTACACCACAGCAGCAAAAGAACCTCACCTAGTTTAATTTCTCTTTCTCTGAGATAAAGCTGCCCACTGCTCTCCACTCACTTCAGCTGATGCTGTTCTTCAGCTGATGCCCCCCACCCCTCTCTCTATCTATCACTCTTGCTCTTTTTCTTTCTTTGTTCTGTATATTCCCACTATCCTCCTCTGAGTATCAATATTGAATATTTTGTGTGATCCTCTGGCTAGTTCAATATTTCAGTGAGCTCTTTGGGGTCATGCCCCCCTTGGGCCCTGCCTCAGCAAATAAGATATTGAAGAAGGTACAAATTAAGATGCTGGTGTGTGGACTTTGGTACAATGTGGTATGCTTTTTTTTCACTGGGATCTCCTGTGGGGGTTCATGAACAGACTTTTTGAGACACTGAAAGAAGTCTGGGACATGTAGCACCTTTTCTAGTTTGGTTCCTCTGAAAGGTAACAAGAGGACACACAGCCTTCATGGAGAGGGAAATTAAATGCAGTAGCAAATAAACCTACAGTGTAGAAGCTTTTGCTTTTTTTTTTTTTTTTTTTGATTGCTTGATTGAGGGAAAAGGGATTTTAAGGGATCTATTCAACACATTTTAATTTATCGATGTCGCATAAGATTTTGTAATATCATGTGACAACAACATTTCTTGTCACATACTGTACAGATTTTTATTTTTTTTTTCAATTGCTAACAGGCGTTTAGCAATACTTAAAGTACTTTTTCTAAACTCTTAACACAGCAACACACATACATCACACAATTAGCCAAACAGTTAATTTTCTGCCCAAAACCATATTTTGTTATATAAACACAAATTACATTTCAAAATGCTAAAACCCTTTTTATCTCTATCAAAACACAGCAAACCTGATTCAAAATCGAGTCGTTCTGTCAAAACATAGCACTAGTTTTCTATCCATCATGAACATATAGTCAATCAAAGCACAATGACTGTCAAAATGCTAACAGTTGATGGCATTATGAAAACTGCATTACTTGTCATGTTTCGGTTCTGGAGAAAACATGAAATCCATTGTTTTTATAATTCAGTTTCCTTTTACCGCAGTAAAAGTATAATGCATGTAAGTCATTCTACATTTTTGGTTGAGTGTTGAATGTGTGCATTCTTGGCAACAGAAGTGAGTTATTATTTTATAGAATGTGCAGTAGAAAAAGAGAAGAAGAAAGTAACAGAATTGCTCAGGGCAGCTACTGGTCAAATGTGTCCCCTGTGCAGGACTTCAGTGAAATCTCTTTCTGGGGGTGTCACGGAATGAAGGAAGGATGCAGATGCAAGTTAAATCTCTTTAATAGAGCTTCACACCGAAGGTAGTCAGATTCAACATACACAAAGAACATATAACATTCAGCAGGAGAGTGGTAACACAGGGACGTCGATGGGCGGTGAAGATCCGTGAAGAGTGATGACCGAAGAGCAGTGTCCGTGAAGTAATCCGTGCGTGAAGTCCAGAGAGTAATCCAACGAGAACACGAAAACCAGGAAGCAATGAATCAAAGTCCAGTCCAGGGAAACACACAACAAGCAACACAGGAAACAACACGCGGACACCGTACAACGATCTGACAAACAAGAGACGAAAGACAAGGCGTTAAATAGGCAGATGGTAATTGCTCACAGCTGCCGCTGATCAACAATCAGCGGCGACGCCCACACAAAACAATCAGGTGACACACCCACACCATCACACAGACACCAGAATGAGACAGCGGATTCATGAACCGTGACAGTACCCCCTCTCCTAGGAACGCCTCACGGCGTTCCCAGAACTCCTTACCTGCCGATTGTAATCATCGATAAGGGAGTGATCCAGAATGTCTCTAGCAGGAACCCAACTTCTCTCCTCCGGACCGTAACCTTCCCAGTCCACCAAGTACTGGAATCCGCGTCCCCTCCGCCTCGAGTCCAGAATGCGATTAACCGAATAGGTTGGTTCCCCGTCTACGAGCCGCGGCGGTGGGGGAATTAAGAGGCGGATTAAGATGCGAGTGAAAAACAGGCTTAATTTTGGAAACATGGAAGGCGGGATGAATCCTCCTGTACGCCGGAGGCAATTTGAGTCGGACTGCCACTGGGCTAATAATCTTAGTGACAGGAAACGGGCCAATGAATTTGGGAGCTAACTTATTGGCAACGGAACGGAGCGGAATGTTCTTGGTAGAAAGCCACACTTTTTGACCCACGACGTATACGGGAGGCTTTGACCGGTGGCGATCAGTCTTAGCCTTGGTGCGCGCCCTCACTTGCAACAGAGTCTCGCGGGCTCTGTTCCAAGTGCGGTGGCACCTCTGGACAAAGGCGTGAGCAGAGGGGACCGCGACTTCGGATTCCAGACTGGGAAACACAGGTGGCTGGTAACCTAAACTGCATTCGAACGGAGAGAGGCCCGTAGAAGACACTGGTAACGAATTGTGTGCGTACTCAATCATAGAGAGTTGTTGGCTCCAGGAGGAAGGATTCTTGGACGCCAAACATCGCAACATACGCTCTAAATCTTGGTTGGCTCTCTCGGTCTGTCCATTGGTCTGGGGATGGAACCCAGAGGAAAGACTAGCCGTCGCGCCCAGCAGTCTACAAAACTCCTGCCAAAATTTGGACACAAACTGGGGACCCCTGTCGGACACCACATCTACCGGGAGGCCATGTAACCGAAAGATGTGGTCTACGACAGTAACCGCTGTCTCCTTGGCAGAGGGCAATTTGGTCAAGGGAATGAAATGAGTCGCCTTCGAGAACCGGTCCACTACGGTCAAAACGGCCGTGTACCCCTGGGAGGGTGGGAAGGCGGTGACAAAATCTAGAGCGATGTGGGACCAGGGTCTCAAAGGGACAGACAGCGGTTGGAGTAACCCATCTGGAGGGCGGTTGGACGTCTTACCAGTGGCACAAACCGAGCAAGCCAAAACAAAACTGCGGATGTCCCGAGCCATAGCAGGCCACCAGAATCGTTGCTTAACCAAAAATCTGGTTCGATTAACCCCTGGATGACAAGCCACGTTGGAACAATGCCCCCACTTGATGACGCAGGACCTTAACTCCTCCGGCACAAACAAACGGTTCGGTGGGCACCCGGGCGGAGGCATTACCCCTTCTAAGGCCGCCAGGACCTTCGATTCGACCTCCCATGTAAGAGTGGAGACTACTAATGTCTCAGGAAGAATACACTCGGGAGTGGACGGGCGCTCGGATGGATCAAAAATACGAGATAAAGAATCGGGCTTGATGTTTTTGGAGCCCGGGCGGTACGATAGAGCAAAGTCAAAACGTCCGAAAAAAAGTGCCCACCGAGCCTGCCTGGAGTTGAGTCTTTTGGCCGATCGAATATATTCTAGGTTCTTGTGATCAGTCCAAACGATGAAGGGCACCCCCGATCCCTCCAACCAATGACGCCACTCTTCCAACGCTAATTTGACTGCCAACAACTCTCTGTTACCAATGTCATAATTGCGTTCAGCGGGAGACAAACGATGAGAAAAATACACGCAGGGATGCATCTTCTCGTCCGAGGGCGCCCGCTGGGAAAGAACTGCTCCTACCCCCACCTCTGACGCATCGACCTCCACCACGAACTGACGCGAAGGATCAGGGGCGATAAGAATGGGAGCCGAAACGAAGCGGCTCTTCAGTTTGGCAAATGCAACCTGAGCTGCATCTGACCACCTGAAGGTCGTTCGTGGTGAGGTCAAGGCGGTCAGAGGCGCGGCTAGCTGGCTGAAATTGCGAATAAAACGCCGGTAAAAATTGGCAAACCCCAGAAACCGCTGTAGGGCCTTACGGGAATCTGGACTTGGCCAATCCACCACAGCCTTAACCTTGTCAGGATCCATGCGAATTCCCTCGGACGAGACGATGTACCCTAGAAAGGAAACAGACTGTGCATGAAATTCGCATTTCTCCGCCTTGACAAAAAGCCCATTCTCTAGCAGACGCTGGAGCACTCGTCTGACGTGTTGAACATGTTCCTGGAGAGACGACGAAAATATCAATATGTCATCCAGGTAGACATAAATGAACTGATCAACCATGTCTCTCAACACGTCATTGACGAGTGCCTGGAAGACCGCGGGCGAGTTGGAAAGCCTGAAGGGCATAACCAAGTATTCAAAGTGCCCTCTAGGGGTGTTAAAAGCGGTCTTCCATTCATCCCCCTTCCTAATGCGGACCAAATGATAAGCGTTCCTCAAGTCCAATTTAGTGAAAACGGACGCTCCCTGCAACCTCTCAAAGGCTGAAGACATCAACGGCAAAGGGTAAGTATTCTTTACCGTGATGTTGTTCAACCCTCGGTAATCAATACAAGGTCGCAGAGATCCGTCCTTCTTCCCCACAAAAAAGAACCCCGCCCCCGCTGGAGAAGAGGAAGGGCGGATGAACTTAGCTGCCAGAGAATCAGAAATGTATTTCTCCATGGCCTCCCTCTCGGGAACAGACAGAGAGTATAATTTGCCCTTAGGCGGAGACTTACCCAGAACTAAGTCTATGGCACAGTCATAGGGACGATGCGGAGGGAGAGAAGCAGCACGGGACTTACTGAACACTTCCTTCAGGTCCAGATACTCCGCGGGCACGTTAGACAAATCCGCAGCCTTTTCCTGTAACACAGAGACAGACACAGTGGGACAAGCAGACTTAAGACAAGACCTGTGACACAAAGTGCTCCACTCGGTGATGGTGTTGAGTTGCCAGTCGATCCGAGGATTGTGCTTGGTGAGCCAGGGGTGTCCGAGAACTACGGGTGCTTGCGGTGAGTCCAAAAGCATGAACTGAATCCTCTCGTTGTGGTTACCGGAGGTGGTGAGGGTGACGTAATCCGTGATCTGAGAAATGTTAGGAAGGCGTTGACCGTTGAGTGCGTTGACTGTAACCAGGTGAGTAAGTGAAGAGATGGGTAGTCCATGCTGTAGTGCGTAACTGGTGTCCATAAAGTTCCCCTCAGCCCCGGAGTCAACGAGTGCATTGCAGGTGATGTTGTGAGACGCCCATCTCAGTCTTACCGGGAGAAGAGGTGATGGTGAGGACTTCTCAGCGGAGATCCCGCCCGATAGTAGCCTCGAGTTTACTATCGGGCTTGGTCTTTTACTGGACAAGACCTGAGAAGATGTCCCGATGCTCCACAGTATAGGCATAAGCCCAGGGATCTCCGCCTTTCTCTCTCCTCCCGGGAAAGCCGAGCTCTCCCTACCTGCATGGGCTCAGGATCTGTGGCGGGACCGACCGTATTAGCAGCGCTGGCCGTCCGGCCCTCCACTCCCTGTAGTCTGGTGCTGGGGACCTCCAAAAACTCCAGTTTCTGGAGGCGGGAATCCACCCGTAAAGCGAGATCAACCAGCCCGTTGAAAGTCTGAGGAAGGTCCAGGGTGTAAATCTCGCGGTGAATACGGCCGGCCAGCCCATGCAGGAACACATCCCACTGCGCCTCCTCGTTCCAACGGCACTCCGCCGCGAGGGTGCGGAACTGGATGGCATAATCCGCGACCGTGCGGCTGCCCTGCTTGAGTTCGGTAAGCTGTCGAGCGGCCTCCTTTCCTGCCACCGCACGGTCGAACACCCTCTTCATCTCGGCGAGAGTGCCTGGAACGAGGAACAACATGGGTCTTTATTCTCCCACACCGCCGTTCCCCATAAAGCCGCCTTCCCAGTCAACAATGTAAGGACGAACGCCACCTTGGATTCCTCATGCTCGAATGTACGAGGCTGCAGAGAAAAATGCAGGGAACACTTATTCAGAAAAGCTCTGCAAAACTCTGGCTCACCGGCGTAACTCTGGGGCACAGGCAGGCGGGGCTCCGGTAGATCGCGTCGCTCCAGCGACGCGGGGGGAACAGGCGGTGTGGGTGGCGCAGTGGGAGCGCGAAGTTGTTGAAGTTCCCGGGAGAGCTCGGACACCTGTGTTACCAGCGCTTGGACAGCGCGTCCGGTGGAAGTGATGCTCTCCTGCTGCTGGTCCATGCGGGAGATGCTGTGGTTGATGAACTCCGTTAAAGCTGCTGAACTCGCTGCATCCATATTGGTCAGATCGTTCTGTCACGGAATGAAGGAAGGATGCAGATGCAAGTTAAATCTCTTTAATAGAGCTTCACACCGAAGGTAGTCAGATTCAACATACACAAAGAACATATAACAGTCAGCAGGAGAGTGGTAACACAGGGACGTCGATGGGCGGTGAAGATCCGTGAAGAGTGATGACCGAAGAGCAGTGTCCGTGAAGTAATCCGTGCGTGAAGTCCAGAGAGTAATCCAACGAGAACACGAAAACCAGGAAGCAATGAATCAAAGTCCAGTCCAGGGAAACACACAACAAGCAACACAGGAAACAACACGCGGACACCGTACAACGATCTGACAAACAAGAGACGAAAGACAAGGCGTTAAATAGGCAGATGGTAATTGCTCACAGCTGCCGCTGATCAACAATCAGCGGCGACGCCCACACAAAACAATCAGGTGACACACCCACACCATCACACAGACACCAGAATGAGACAGCGGATTCATGAACCGTGACAGGGGGTTGGTGGGGGATGTTGATGGTGCCCTCATAGAGGATGGAATGGTGTCCTTTTGGTAGTTAGTGCCCTACGCAGACCACATGTTCTGCATATATGGAACAATGGTAGTGTAATCGTTGTAGTAAAAGCTTTACATGAAGCTTTTACTGAAATGAAAACATGAAATTGCTGCCATTGATCAACAACAAATCTAACATACATGGCCTTTGGTTACTGTTGAAGCTTTTTTCCGCCACAGAATTTAAAAAAAAGTATAAAAGGTAATTGTGACTTTTTATCTCACAATTATATTCATTCATTCATTTATTCATTCATTTATTCATTCATTTATTCATTCATTCATTCATTCATTCATTCATTCATTCATTTATTTATTTATTTATTTATTTATTTATTTATTTATTTATATTTTGCAATTGTGAGTTTACATCTAACAATTCTGACTTTTTTTCTCAGAATTGAGTTTAAAAAGTCAGAATTGTGAGATAAAAAGACATAATTACCTTTTTTATTTTCTATTCATGGCAGAAATAAGCTTTAATAGGTTCCATGTGTAAGTGAAAAAAAATAAATAAATAAATAAATAACAGAGATGCACAGTCCAGCACACATTCTTCCTCCTCTCCCATACCTTTTCTTCTCACTTGTCCTGATCTAACTTCTCCTCTCCTCTTTCATCTATTCCTCTCCCTTACTCAGATATTGTTTTCTTTCTGCTCCTATGTGTTGTTCTTCATACACACTGAACAAATCTGATTCAAAGAGTCCTATTTTACTGTGTATGTCCATGTAATGGAAAGAAGTTCAACCCCTAACTATGCTTCCAACTGAGACTGGAATCTGCTCTTTCTCAATATTTCAGTGATCTGCTAATTAAAAACGTTTATCAATTGTTTCAGTATTTGTTTTATATATATTTTTTCAATACTTTTGAGCTGTTTTTGTTGCAAAAGTATGTTTTATACTATTTTTAATGATTATATTGGGTCTTCATTTCTGACTTGCTGTGTTTATGCATTTGCAAATAAGATGAGAAAGATCCATGATTTTGGTATGGAGTAAGCTTATATGAAATTAAAATTTAAGAAATGTGTTAACTGACTGCATTTTGTGTGAAAATGACATGAATTGTGTTAATGGTATGGTCACAACAGACGGATGTTCTGCTGAATGTGTTTAGAGTTTTGAAAATGTGACTACAGAATGGACAAAAGTATGTTAGCAATTTAAAAAAAAACTGTAAAGAGTAGTGAGCAGAATAGGTAGAGAGTGGGGTAAGACATGCCTATAAGTAAATAAAAGTTGTCTTTAATTAGTAACAAAATGCATATTAAATAATATTTACAGGCTGTTAGATATCGTTGCTGTCCGATGAAAACCACGTATGTCCATTTTGCCGATTTTGGGATTTTTCGACGGATTGAATGTCCAGGTTTATTTCAGTATACAGTATGCTTCACATATCTAAATGGTCAATGAAAAGTTGTGAAATCATGTCATCTGATTTTCACGTATATCCATTTTGTGTCAAAGCTGTCAATCACGCTGCGTATCTCCCGCCCTGTGGAGGCATCTCGCCGGTCTTGTGAAGTTTCATCGAAGCTCAGCACTGGATAGCCGAATAACACTGTAAGGTTACATAGCCAAATAAACATAGCCTGGTGAGACAATGACTTTCCTTTATCGAGGTAAACGTTTCCCCCCTGACGCCAGACGTACGTCTAGGAGAGACAAAATTACGGTAGGACTGTGCAAACAAAGTATCTGTCTAGCATTACCATGTCAGTGTATTGATTCATTGTCCCTTCATAGTTTGCAAGAGACATTTAATAAATGTATAATTAATATTAAATAAACTAAGTGTATTTAAAAAACTTAGACGTAGGCTATTTAATAAACTGAGCGTATTCATCTGTCAATATGAAACGCGACTTGGCCATTCTAATTAATGATCGGAAGAACGCGTATCGACCACCGTTACCGTTAAATTATGCACGTATGTCCATTTAAACTCAATTTTGGTCAAATGTGGATTATATCATTACACTGGCAAGAATATGGTTACATCTAAATATGCCGTACCAAGTATGACAACGCTACATTCAACTGCTTTTGAAATAGTGTTTTTTTCACTTCCTGAAAAGTAACCGTTTTGGACATACGTGAGTTTCATCGGGCAGCGACGATATGCATGTGCTTTCCAAGTCCATATTTTACATTTATTTATGAATACAAGTTTAAATACCTTTTCAAAATGCTGCAAGTAAAATTTCAGAGCAAAGTTTTTAAAGAAACTGCCAACAGATTGATGGTGTTTAGCTTTAAATTGAAACACCTCTAACACTGTTGATGTTTCTCTTTCAGTAATGGTAAAGACCTTTGCCATTTTCTCTCACAAAATGGTTTGGCTATTTGGCTGAAGAGTAGTTTAAGTGCTGCCCTCCACTCTGTGGAATGACTCGGTGAGATGAGCTCTTTTCACTGCACAGTAGATCGCCTGCTGTGGTGTAAATATTGATGGTGATGGTCTCTTGATGAACATCCTGATGTTTCATGAAAACATGAAACTACTGCCTTTGATCATGGCCTTTGGTTATTATGGAAGCTTTTTTCCACCACAGAATAAAAAAGCATAAAAGGTAATTTTGACATTTTATTTCAAAATTCTATTAATTTATTTATTTTACTTTTTGCAATTGTGAATTTACATCTCACAATTCTGACTTTTTTTTCTCTGAATTGTGAAATATAAACTATAGAAATTGTAAGAAAAAAGTCAGACATGTGAGATAAAAAGACACAATTACCTTTTTTATTTTCTATTCATGGCAGAAATAAGCTTTCATGGGTTCCACATGTGTAAGGGGGGAAACCATAGAGATGCAAAATCCAGCACACATTCTTACTCCTCTCCAATACTTCTTCTTCTCCCTTGTCCTGATCCAACTACTCCTCTCCTCCTTCATCCATTCCTCTCCTCCTTCATATGTTCCTCTCCCTTACCCATTTTTTTCTCTCTCTGCTCCTCTGTGTTGTTCTGCATCCACACTGAACAAATCTGATTCAAAGAGTCCTATTTGACTGTATGTCCATGTAATGAAAAAAACTTCAACACTTGCTATGCCTCCAACTGAGATTGAAATAAATATTTATCAATATTTCAGTGATCTGCTAATTAAAAATGCTTATCAATTGTTTCAGTATTTGTTTTATATATTTTTTAATACTTTTGAGTATTAATACTTAAATACTTTTGAGCTGCTGTTGTTGCAGAAGTGGAGGTTTTATACTATGTTTAATGATTGGAACATTAGGTCTTCATTTCTCACTTGCTGTGTTTAAGCATTTGCAAATAAGATGAGAAAGATCCATGATTTTGGTATTGGGTTAGCTTATATGAAAAGAAAATGTAAGCATTTTAGAAATGTGTTAATTGACTGCACACAGACAGATGTTCAGCTAAATGTGTTTAGAGTTTTGAAAATGTGACTACAGATTGGACAAAAGTATGTTAGTATGTTGAAAGAAAAAAAAAAAAAAAAAAAAAAAAATATATATATATATATAAATATATATATATATAATATATATATTTCCCTTTTTTTTTACTGTATTTTTGATAAAATAAATTCAGTGTTAATGAGCATATTTTACTGTAAACTTGTAAACGGTGTATATTGTTAACATTTCATTATGCTTCACTTGATGCAAATGTTGTGTTGACGACTCGCGAAAGCATGCTGACTTAGATTTTGTTGCTAAAGTTGCTAAAGCAATTGATCTAAAAGGCTTTGGCATGGTCACGTGACATACACATGATTGGATAATAAACTACCATTGAGACAAATGGGAATGCTAATGGTTAGCTTTCTCCAGTCACAATTCGGTACGATTTCGGTACAATAGGAAAAATAGTCACACTTTAGTTTAGGGTCCAGCTCTCACTATAAACTAACTATTAACTCTGACTTTTATCTCAGTAAACCCCTAATTACTGCTTATTAATAGTTAGTAAGGTAGTTGTAAAGTTCAGGTATTGGGTAGGATTATGAGATGTGGAATATGGTCATGCAGAATAAGGCATTAATATCTGCTTTATAAGTATTAATAAACAGCCAGTACTAATATCCTAGTAATATTCATGCTAATAAGCAACTAGTTCATAGTGAGATTTGGACCGTAAACAAAAGTATTACCAGACAAAGGAACACATCCACAATGGCTAGGTTTCTTTACATTTATTGTGAACAGACAGTAGTGTAAATCACAGTTTGTTCCACCTAGCATTTAGTCCCCTAATTGGTACAGTACAGCCTCCTTTAGTGTATTAAGCACGAAGCAATAAACATAATGCACTCTTGCACAGGTCATATTTTTTTGCAGGGCTGATAAAAACAAAAGGTATTTGGTCACAATCAGCTACAAAAAAGAAAAGCATTTTGTGTGTAGGATTTGAGGGCAAACCAGACGAAAGTTACTCTTTTGGATTGATCAAGAAGCAGAATTTCATAGAAACTCCAAATCAACATGCAGAAACCTAAATCAGACAATCTGCCATTTGGGACTCCCTTCAGTTTGAGCTACTTTTAAGACCATGAATGCTTGTAAATGGTAGAAGAAAAAAAAAAAAAACACTTATGATGTCAACGTTAGGCAGTTTTTAAAAGACGGATTGGTTTGGCGAGGGCAACAAAAGACTTGAATGAAATCTGTGTTAAATGTATCATATTCTTTTTATAGAAATAATGTCTAAACTGTACTCTCTGTATTCTCTAAGAGTGGGAAAGTTAAAACACCATGTGATGAGTCAAATAATGTGTAATTTATGGTGAGAGGATGAGAAACGTTTATACTCCAAACCAAAGACGATATCTAATTGGTCAGAACTCTTCCAGAAGTCTGGACAAAGTTCTGAGTTTAAAATCTCAAAACGAGTACACAAAGACAAATCAAGATCAGATGAAAATGGGTTAAGAATGAACAGCTTAATTGAAGTCCCCTAACTACTCTTGTCTCAGTTTCTTTCTTTTACTTTTTTCTTTCTTTCCGTTGTGAGTCTTGTGTTCTAAGTTAAGTTTTGCCACAAAGTTTAATCAATGACTCTACAGTCTTTGCCCGCCTCAAAACTTCAAACTCCAGCCACAAGGGAGACTCCATATCCATTCATCTGCCATGTGAATGTGTGTGCGTGCATGTGTTTGTGTTAGATATTAGCTTGTAAGACCTGGTTTTCCTGCTCAGACAAAAACTGAGATCAAGCACCCTGCAATAAAGTAATAAAACTCATCTGGAGAGAAGATCTCAAAGAAGTTGCAAAGGACAATGCCTTGCCCTAAACCCCCACCACACACACACACACACACACACACACACACACACACACACACACACACACACCTTCCCTTCCTCCTGGTTCAAGTCACTGAAAGTTCTTCGAGATGTATAATGTAACTTGTATATCTATTGTTTTTTCCTTTCATGTTTGGTATCATTTTAAATGTCTCAGTGCGATTGGTAAAATTGTCTCAATTTCACATCAGTCACTAGTATTATGCAGAAGATTGAAAACTAAGGAGAATTCTGTCCTCCATTTGGGTGTTGAAACACCCACTTCTCTCCCCCAAAACAACTTTTGGTGTAATAAATATACAACCCTTTTGTTCTGGTCTGTATATAAGTTAAAGTGCAAAGCAGTCATGCGGGATCTTCTGTAGCCAGAGGCCCCCATACAGAGATGGGTGAATGTCTGAAGACATCCACACATCACTGTGTGTATCTGCATTTCTTTGAGTAATTGATGTTATGCATTTATTATTTCTGAATTGGCTTCTAATTGTCTAACTGTAATGTAATTGGCATGATACATTTTTACTTGACAAATAAAATGTTATATTTGGTTTATTCTGTATTATTCTTAATTCATTATTTCTAGTATATTAAGGATTGTGTTCAGGATTGATCATATGGAAGGTTTAATAGATGGAGCATAGGGCACATCAATTAAATCCATTTCGATTTCTGACTATTGCTGCCTTAAATAAGTTGCAGTTTTCATAAATATATAACAACTATGCTTTTTGTTACGAGTAAGCAGAGCGCAACCAACTTAAAGGTAAACATTTACCCTGCAGCCAATGTTTAAGGTCAGAACTGATGAGTTTGTGTCCGAGAAGAGCACTCAGTTGGTCTAAGTGACTTTTCTAAAGCATTAACGGAACCGCAGTGAACGAATAATTGAAGATATAAGGTAATCAGAATAATCAAAAATCTAACCAATGATTAATTTCTACTTGGAAACACAACCTAAGAATAAGAATCATTTGAAATTGGAGTCAGATTAAATGAGTGAAATTAAGTGAACTTCACAGAGGCGCTGAAAAGGCATACATGTGTTAACCTTCGCCCAGGCCATCGGATTCTGTTTTTTGGCCGGTGGGGGCTTCCTTACAAAGTGGTGACATTCCCTCTGTGATCTTCCACATCCTGTTGGTGAGTGTCTTTTCAGTGCAAAATTGGGATTTGCAACAAGTAAGAGGCTTCATCATCTTCTCTTTCTTCAGCTGGTGTGGTAAGTCCATTCTTATTTGCCTTTTAGAAGTGTTGAGGGAAAGATAGCCTCATCCTATATAGACACATTTGTAGAATGGGTCGGCATACCCAGATTTAAGACTGGAGACCGAAATCCGGTGGGGCTGGAGAATTAGAGAACCACATTTTATCAGGGACATGATAGCGGCAGCGTACATGAGGAATGATATCCCTTGCTTTAACTTTAAAGATCTCCCTGTTTGCATACGCAACAAGAGACTAAACCTAAATTCTAATAACATCATCCAAATTTTATTCTGGTATTCAACAGGGGGCTGCAAATTAAAACCTAAATTCTGAGGTAAAGAATGCCCAGCTACATGTTTATTTGTCTTGCTGCAACAACGTTGCAACATTGAAAAATAAGCAAATGGTCACATTAACTTGTGGAAAAAATCTTGTGATTGGATAAACCAAAAGATAACAAGGAACAAAATCTCTCACTGAAATCATTTGTGTGTGAAATGTAAAGCTGCACAAAACAATGTTGTGAAACTAACATTTTTCAAAAGAAAATATCTAGTTTAAAATTATGTCTCAGTCCTGGAGAACTGCTGCCATGCATAAGTCCTAGAGACTGCAATTAGGAAAATACACTAAATTTTAAAACATTATGATGTACATAATGATAAATATGATGGCACTGAGAGACTTGTAACCAAGCCTGAGGGTTTCACCAATTCAGAGGACATGTTCATATGTCTTTGTTTCATAAAATAAATTTAGCCAAAGATTAAGATGAATCACATCCCTATACTTTGAAATTGTTCAAGAGGTGCTAAGAAGGCTTACAACTGATGTCATAAATGGTGTAAACAACACTGGTTAAGGCTCAGTCTTATAAAACACATCTTTTACCTTGGTCTTATTTCAGACTAAAAATTACTGCACTCTTGTATGTTGTTCAGTGTCTCAAAAGAGACTGGAAAAAAAAAAGAAAAAAAAAAAAAAAAAAGAAAAAAAAAAAAGACCAAAAATTAATCTTTGTGCTCTCAATCAGACCTGTGTTTGTCCAACCTTTCTTTTCATATCCAAATAGATTCTCAGAAGAATGTAATTGATAACATCTTAGCCCCAAAAATAAGAAAATTGTGTGTCCAATTCTATATTATAGTCACAAAAATCTTAAAATTGAGCAAATGATTTGACCCAACATTCACAGCATCAAAGTCTATAACTGGTTTCCAGTTTGTCTTGTTGCTATGAACACAATGCAATGCCATCATAGCTGTAGCTGCAAGGCCAAATGCCTTCTAAAAGATCAGTGTGGTGATAAGTCCCTCTTGGAAATTTTTTTCAGCCAAGACCAGCAAATAAAACTATTTTTAATTTATACTATTTTAATATAATATAATTTATATTATGATCACATTGTGATATTATATTATATTATATTATATTATATTATATTATATTAAATTATATTATATTATATTATATTATATTATATTATATTATATTATATTATATTATATTATATTATATTATAATGGCCAGGGATGGCCTTTAATCTCATGATTTAAGCAATGGTTTGGAAGAAGAAAGAATTTTGGAAGTAGAGCTTTTGTAGTAAGATGGAACCAGAATGTAGACAGAAGTTGGAAGCACTATCAGTGCTGGAAGAATTGTAAGGGATAAACGGAAGGATTAAAATTTGTAATTGTGTTAGACACATTGTTCACATGGAACACACATTCTAGTTGTTTGTGCTACTACATGTGCACCTAGACTAGTTTTATTCTTTAAAATACATGACTGCTTTACTGTAAGTGATGCGTGACACACTTAGGTTTAAGGTTGTAGATGCTATGCATTTGTCTCTTAAGTGGAACACTCAGCTATCGTCCGTATAGCTGCAGTTAAACCATGTACAGGAGCATAGAATTGCCATAAGGCTACAATGTGCTTCGCAATTGCATTAAATACATTTTTAGGAAAGAAAAATGGAAGGAAGAAATCAAATTAATAGGAAAGAACTTCTTTATCTTCTATCTGTGCAAGAATCTTTAATGGGAAAAATTACAATGCCCGGTATTTATCAACTAAAACAATCAACCCGATTGTCATTTCTTGAATAGGCTAAATCCATTCAAGATCAAAACATCATTTCAAATTTGTGACCTGATCCAGCAAAATGAGTCACAGTGACCCAAATTTCAAAATTGAGATTGATGGAAATGGAAAGATGAGACAATAAGCTTTAAAATGATATCCTAGTCAAAGTCATGCCTTGAATGGTTTTAAAGATATACCCATTTGAAACAGATGATAAATACAAAAAAAAAAAAAAAAAAAAATATATATATATATATATATATATATATATATATATATATATATATATATATATATATATATATATATATTGTTAGAGCCATAACAACATTAATAATTTTGTAATATTTTTTCCTTATATTAAGAATGCTTATGTTTTTGAAAAATGTGTATTTTGGATTATTTGTATTTGTATCACGTGACTGTGACTAGTTATATACGTATGCGTAAAAAAAAAACTTTGAGGAAGAATACGGAAGGAAGGAAGGGTTGGAACTAGACAGTCTTTTGACCGTGAAAATTTCTTGTTTTGGAAACTGGAATAAGTGTAGACTTTCTTTTTGAATTTATTTTGTAATGTAATAAGACAAAGAAAAAGTAAACATTTACAAGAAAAGTATTTGATTCACGCGTCAAATCCTTTGTGCCACACCCTAATGGAAATGGTGAAGAACAAGGCTTGGATCGCCATTACACTATAGTCAAAAGACTTCTTCACATTGGAATTGCGTGAAGTGGAAATTGATTTGCCTGGATTGACGCTATGGTTACCGAAGAGGATTTCAAGGATCATGAACATTACGTGATGTGTAAGCGGAGAAAACCGCGAGTTTGGGATTATTGCGACGCACGGATGAAAGTGAAAGTAAACTAGTGCGACGATTGCACGGCACTATTTGGATAGAGACATTCAAAATTGTTTCTTAAGTTGGAATTGGACTTTTCTACAGCTCAAAAGGTAGCATTACTGTTGTTTTCAATTAATTGATATTGACTCGCTGTTGAATTATGGATGACGCAGAAGAAATTGCGGACTCTGACAAAGTTGGCCACAAGAGGGCGGTCAAGTACACGCATAAAGCGCAAGAGGAGCGTTTGAACAGACTCGTCAATTTGAGAAAGTCAAAAATGGCTCAGATTACCATTCAAATGAAAGAAATTGACAAGCTAAAAGAAAATGATGAGAATGTGGAAAAGATAGAACAAGAAGTTCTAACAATGCTCACTAAATTGTACCAAGAGTTCATTGAGTTAAATGAAAACACCCAAGAGCTTTTGCTGGATGATGAAAAAGAGGATGATCAGCGTATCTGGTTTGAACCCAAATCATCAAAAATCAGGGATTTTATTCTTGCTACTGAACAGTGGATTGAACATGTAAAGGATGCAAGTGCTGCAAAGAATGAGGAAATTGAACCAGGTGACAGTGTCTCCGAAGTTGCTTCAGCAACAAGAAAGAAGAGTAGAGCAGGTTCGTCAGCTGGACATAGTTCTGTTGCATCATCAGCCAGTAGTTCAAGTTCAAGGTTACGAATGAAAGAAGAGGCTGAGAAAGCTGCTCTGTTGGCCAAAGCTGCTTCTTTAAAAAAGAAACAAGCCTTGCAGTTAGAAGAGATAAACCTGAAAGCCAAATTGGAGCAATTAGAATTGCAAACGGCAATTGCAGTTTCTAATGCAAAACTGAAAGTGTATGATGAACATGGAAGTTCTGGTGAATCAATGCATGGATATGTTCAACCAAAGCATGCAGTAAATGAAAGAAGGTTGGGACTTAGGAAAGATACTGACGATGGAAGTTCTGATGCTCAAGCTGCAACCAGAAGAAAACAAAAGCCTGTTACTGACCAAACTCGACTACATAATGCCAGTCAAAATTTTCCAAAATCTGAAAATTCAGAGGACAATTTATTTCAAATAATGAAAAGACAAAATGAGATTACACAAATGCTAGTAAAGCAGCAAAACTTGTCCCAACTACCACAAAGAGATGTCCCAATCTTTCTTGGTGATCCTCTTAACTTCAGAGCGTTTATGCGAGCCTTTGACAATAGCATAGACAGTAAAACTGAGAACGCTAAGGACAAACTGTTCTATTTGGAGCAATATACCAGTGGTGAACCCCAAGACCTGGTAAGGAGTTGTGGACATATGAGTGCAGAAAATGGATACAAAGAAGCAAGAAGGCTATTGCAACATCATTACGGTGACGAACTCAAAATTGCATCAGCGTACATTGAGAAGGCACTAAAATGGCCTCAGATCAAATCGGAAGACGGGAAGCTGCTAAGTGCATATGCTCTTTTCTTGATTGGATGCCACAACACTATGCAGGATGTAGATTACATGGCTGAAATGGACAACCCTACTAACATGAGGGTTGTCATCTCCAAACTTCCCTACAAAATGAGAGAGAACTGGAGAAATGTGGCATATGATATTCATGAACGGACAGGCAGAAGAGCTAGGTTTTCAGACTTAGTGGAATATATCGACCGTCAAGCCAAAGTAAAGAATGATCCCTTGTTTGGAGACATTCAGGAGCAAACAAGTGCTGATGTTGGGAAGAAAAGCAAAGCTTCTGATTTTAAACAGAAAAAGGTTACTACCAAGGGTAGTAGTTTCGTTACAAGTGTCTCTACTGAACAGAAAAAAGAAAGTGAAACAAGCAATAGAGGAACAAAAGCTCAACTTGACAAAACAGTTTGTGCCAGGTGCTTGTTCTGTCAAAAGAACCATGCCTTGAATTCCTGTTTCAAGTTTAAGGAGCAGGCACACTTAGATAAAATTGAGTTTTTGAAAACAAAAGGACTGTGCTTTGGGTGTCTCACGCAAGGACACTTAAGCAAAGACTGCAAGAGAAGACTTACTTGTCAAGAATGTTCCAAGATGCACCCAAGCATTCTGCACATTGCTAAGGAGAACAGTCTCACATCCAGCAGTTGTGATGAGAACAAACCTGGCAGGAGAACAGCTTCCATAGACCATGAAACTTGTGGATACACTGGGGCCGGAAACAGTGAATGCATTCTTGCCATAGTTCCAGTGAAGATTAAGTCAAAGAAAAGCAACAAAATAGTAAAGACATTTGCCTTCATTGATCAAGGAAGTTTGGCAACGTTTTGCACCGAGTCTTTAATGAGAGATTTGAACTTGAGAGGCAGAAAAACTGAGATTCTTCTTCGTACTATGGGACAAGAAAAATCTGTACATAGTCATATTCTGTCAGACCTGGAAATAAGTGGTTTGGAAAGCGAAGACTACATAGAACTCCCTAAGGTTTTCACTCAGAAAGAGATTCCTGTAAAACAGGAAAATATCCCTCATCAACAGGACCTAGAAAAATGGCCATACTTGAGACAAGTTAACCTTCCTCATCTCAATGCAGAGGTAGGCTTGCTGATCGGCGCCAATGCGCACAAGGCCATAGAACCATGGCAAATAATAAACAGTGAAGGAAATGGACCGTATGCTATCAGGACAGCACTTGGATGGATTGTTAATGGACCTTTGCGAACATATGTGAGAGCTGAATCAGACCAGGTCAGAATTCCAAGTTTCACTGTGAACAGGATTGCAGTGTCAGACATTGAAACACTGTTGGTAGAGCAATTCAATGCAGACTTTCCTGAACGCAAGTACAGTGACAAAAATGAAATGTCACAAGAAGATCTGAAATTCATGCAGTCCGTTGAACAATCAGTACAGTATAAAGATGGACATTACTGTATTGGACTACCCTTTAAGAAAGATCCTGTCAAGATGCCAAACAACAGATGCATAGCAGAACAGAGAGCCATCAGTCTTAAAAGAAAGCTCAGCAAGAACCAAGAGTTTCATAAAGACTACAAAGCTTTTATGGCAGACATAATTGATAAAGGCTATGCTAAAAAAGTCCCTTCAGAACAACTGGAACGCACAGACAGGGTGTGGTATATTCCACATCATGGGATATATCACCCAAAAAAGAACAAAATTAGAGTTGTTTTTGACTGTACTGCAACCTACCAGAACTTCTCACTGAATAATCAATTGTTGCAGGGACCTGACCTAACCAACACTCTCATAGGTGTACTGAACCGTTTCAGACAAGAACCAATTGCTATTATGGCAGACATCGAAGCAATGTTCTACCAAGTGAAAGTCCCAGACCATGACACAGATCTTTTGCGATTTTTGTGGTGGCCTGAAGGAGATCTAAGTAAGCCTACAGAGGAATACAGGATGATGGTGCATCTGTTCGGGGCAACCTCTTCTCCCAGTTGCGCATGCTTCGCTTTGCGAAAGGCTGCAATGGATGGAAAAACAGAGGAAACAGCTGAAGCTGCCAATACTATTTTCCAAAACTTTTACATGGACGATTGCTTAAAATCTGTCGCCTCAGAGGATGCAGCAATCAAATTATCACAAAATCTGATATCCATGTGCTCTAAAGGTGGATTCCACTTGACAAAGTGGGTAAGCAATAGCAGATCAGTCCTGTTATCGTTTCCAGAAACGGAAAGATCCAAAGAAGTCAGGAACTTAGATTTCAATAAAAGCAATCTGCCAGTTGAAAGAGCTCTTGGAGTACAGTGGTGCACAGAATCAGATTCATTCAGATTCTCCATAAACGTACAAGAAAGACCTGCTACGAGAAGAGGAATGCTTTCTGTAGTGAGCTCTATATACGATCCTCTTGGTCTTGTATCACCCTGTATCCTTCCAGCGAAACTCATTTTGAGACAACTGTGCAAAGATAAACTGGGCTGGGATCAAAATATGCCAGAAAAGCAAGCACAACAATGGTTCAGATGGCAAAAGGACATACAACAACTGTCAGACTTCAGTGTAAGCAGATGCTTCAAGCCAAACAACTTTGGACCCACAGAGTCCAAAGTTGCCCAATTACATCATTTCGCAGATGCAAGTGAAAATGGATATGGAACGGTACTCACTAATGAGCATGGAGAAAAACACTGTTCATTCGTAATGGGTAAAAGCAGAGTTGCGCCGCTGAAACAGGTAACAATCCCTAGAATGGAGCTGACTGCAGCAGTGGTGGCAGCGAAAATGGACAGGTTGTTAAAACAAGAGCTTCAGTTACAACTTAAAGATTCTGTATTTTGGACTGATAGCCTCACAGTATTGCAATGCATTGAGAATGAAGCCTCACGGTTTAAAACATTTGTTGCCAATAGAGTTTCCTTCATCAGAGAAGCTTCTGAGCCTTCACAGTGGAGATATGTTGGCACATCACTAAACCCAGCAGATATGGCATCTAGAGGCATCAAAGTAGAAAACTTCATGAAAAAGCAAAATTGGATTAAAGGACCAGAATTCCTTTGCAAACACGAGAATGAATGGCCTTTGCGACCAGATCAGGCAAGTGCAATGGAGGTAGAATTGAAAAACTCAGCTGTAGTAAATTGTGTTAGTGCTACAGAAAAAAGGAAACCTATGGATAAACTGATTGAATATTATTCAGAATGGTACAGGTTGAAGAGGGCTATCGCTTGGATGTTACGTCTGAAAGAAATACTACTGCACCTATCAAACAAGAGATGTGAAATTCAAGCTACCATAAGTCAGACAGAAAATAATCCAAACAAACAACAAGCTCATTTGCAAACTCAAATGTTCAAGCTGAAACAGACACTGACCAAAAAACCTCTTTCAGTAGAAGATGTAGAAGATGCAGAACTGAGTCTGATTCGTTACAGTCAAAGACAGACATTTCCGGACGAATTCAAGTCTTTGCAAAGCAGTAACCATGTCAAAAGAAGTAGCCCTCTATCCAAACTGGATCCAGTAGTGCAAGATGGCATACTCAGAGTAGGTGGACGTTTAAATCAGTCTGCAATGCCAGAATCTGCCAAGCATCCAGCAATTCTTGACAAAAAGCAGCATATAACTTCTTTGATTCTGAAAGATATACATAAAAACACAGGTCATAGTGGCAGAAATCAAATTCTTGCAAAACTACGAAACAAGTTTTGGGTTGGAGCTGCCAACACAGCCATTCGAAAGCTAATTTCTAAATGCACGGTGTGTAGAAGGTTAAATGCCAGAGTCAGTGAACAGAAAATGGCAGAACTACCGAGAGATCGTCTTATGCCAGATGAACCTCCCTTTACACATGTAGGTGTGGATTTTTTGGTCCCTTCTTAATAAAGCGAGCACGCAGCATTGTCAAGAGGTATGGAGTGCTGTTTACGTGTCTGACTATAAGAGCAGTTCATATTGAGGTAGCCAACAGTCTTGATACCTCATCATGCATAAATGCCATACGACGCTTCATCTGCAGGAGGGGGCGGGCGTATACAATTCGATCGGACAATGGTACGAACTTCATTGGTGCTGAAAGAGAGCTTAAAGAAGCCATCCAAGAATTAGATCAGTCCAAAATAGCTGAAGTTCTTGTCCAAAAAGGAATCAAGTGGATCTTCAATACCCCTGCAGCATCGCATCAAGGAGGAGTGTGGGAGAGACAAATCCGCACAGTTCGAAAGATTTTGAATTCTGTATTGAATCAACAGATATTAGACGATGAGGGGCTTCACACAGTTTTGTGTGAAGTTGAAGCCATTATAAATGACCGACCGATTACTAAAGCGTCAGATGACCCAAATGACTTGGAGCCTCTGACTCCGAATCATCTCTTGCTGATGAAAAAGCAACCAGTCATGCCACCAGGAGTTTTTGTGAAAGAGGATTGTTATTCTCGCCGAAGATGGAGACAAATTCAGTATATGGCAGACCTTTTTTGGTCAAGATGGACTAAGGAATACCTGCCGCTATTGCAGGAGAGACAGAAGTGGCAGAAATTGAAAAGAAACTTGGTACCGGGAGACATTGTTCTCATTGTGGATAATTCTGCTCCAAGAAATTCTTGGATTATGGGAAGAATCCTCAAGACCACACCAGATGCTTCTGGTATTGTTCGACGTGCTTGTGTTCAGACAAAAACATGTCAGTTGGACAGACCAATATCAAAACTCTGCTTATTGCAAGAAGCTGAAGAAGAATAAGAGCTTTACATAAAGACTGTGAATTTAAATTTCATGGACATTGTAAGTTTTCTGATATAACTGATTAAAAGATCAGAAATTACTGTTATGTCTCTATTCAAGTATAGAAAAAGTTAATTGTTATGCTACCGGCATAGACAATTAGGGGCTGGAGTGTTAGAGCCATAACAACATTAATAATTTTGTAATATTTTTTCCTTATATTAAGAATGATTATGTTTTTGAAAAATGTGTATTTTGGATTATTTGTATTTGTATCACGTGACTGTGACTAGTTATATACGTATGCGTAAAAAAAAAAACTTTGAGGAAGAATACGGAAGGAAGGAAGGGTTGGAACTAGACAGTCTTTTGACTGTGAAAATTTCTTGTTTTGGAAACTGGAATAAGTGTAGACTTTCTTTTTGAATTTATTTTGTAATGTAATAAGACAAAGAAAAAGTAAACATTTACAAGAAAAGTATTTGATTCACGCGTCAAATCCTTTGTGCCACACCCTAATGGAAATGGTGAAGAACAAGGCTTGGATCGCCATTACATATATATATATATTTTTTTTTTTAAATAATTTTTCTCTTCTTTTATTTGACATGGAATAGCTCAGGAACGCTAAAAAAAAACGCCAAAAAAATATTTTTGATGATACTCTCCTATATGTAAGCTGCATCTATTTCAAATTTCATGGTGATAGCATAAAGAATAGTTTGAAAAATTGTTGTTCATTTTTTCCACAGCCAGGTGGCGCCAACGGGCAGAAAACTCCGGTTTAGAGGTGCTTCTCAGCACTCGTTAGGAGTTTTTGAAAATGATTAGATGCATTAAAAAGATGAGATTCTATGCTTTAAAATGATATCTATTTTGTGTTATTCCACATTGGAAAATGAACATGGATGGGTCCAGGATCATTAGATACACACTGCATCCTGGAGAGATGAGAGACATGTTTTAGCCAAGTATGTTAAATCATTCCGTGAGTAATATCTTGTGATCAACGCATTATATTATATTGAGTTTGGATTCATTTTAATCTTGGGAATCTGCTTTAAATATTGATGTTCCATTTTTTATGATCTGTGCATTTTTGATAAAGTTATGAGCATGTGATATATACATACTTGTATTCAGTTAGCGGTTGTGCTATTTTTGTTGTAAATGCATATTACTCAGACTCATTAGAGGGTGAAAACAATGCAACAGAAGCATGTTGGAGGCTTTATATGAAAGTTTAAAGTCTCTGGTTTTGTATGCAAATATAATTTTTGTGCTACCTATATGGATTTAATTTTTATTGGCTTTTAAAGAGAGACACGCAAATGGGAGCGCCGACGAGAGGAGTTGAGAAGTTCCTTTCTACAAGAAAGACTCGGGAAGCAAAGAAACGTTTGAATACAATTTATTCAACAGTATGAATGTAAATATCAAAGAAATGATAAAGTTCTTTGGCGTAGGCCCCGTCCATAGTACAATCCGGAGGGTAGCAGACGTTTGCAGATCCTGCCTGAAGATGAAGGCAGGGGCAGAGCCTACCCCCAAAAGAACTGGGAATGTGAATGAAATACGCACCAGTTGGAGGATTCTTTGAATACGTTCCTAAATATTACCAAAGAGAAAGAGATAATGAATGCACAGACATTAATGAAGGTTTAATCAATAACAGAAAGAATCATTATGCCACAGCTTTAAGGATGTCCAGAATGCCGCATAGCCCATAACATTGCCACATTAGGTCGAGCATGAAAGCCAAGTAGGCCAGCGTATAAACATGTCATGTAGATCATGTATGATGCCACGACAGGCCATAGTGAGGGGAAGACAGAGTGGATGAATGAGATACCCTGATATGCTGAATAAAGCAAGCCATATAGATGTAAATAGTAGGAATAGAAACTGACGCCGTAACAGGTAGTTTGTCTCAATAGGATACTTACCACAGAATATTTAAATATAGGATTTTATGATAAGCTATAACCTTACCTAATGCTTGTTATAAACATAATCTTGGTAATCCTAGATTAACAAAAGAATACCAGTGATGTGAATAGTTATTTGATGCTATGGTCAGAAAGAAAAGTTAGTCTGCGATACTAGAAGACTGCATATGAGGACCATGGTCCATAGAGATAGCGTTCGCTTGACCCTGAGTGAGTATAGGGAAATCATAACGAGTGATATTAAATCGTATGAAAACACCACCACCAGTAGTTTGCATTAGTAACGTAATAGTATTAAATTGTGACGAATAAATGGCATACATAATGAATAATATTGACTGATAAGGATATGGAGTGAGGCTACGTTAATCTGATTTACATGTAAAGACCGCAAAGGTCCTGTACCTTGAAAAGTCAATATAGGCCAATTCGAGAAGACCTTGGAGTTACATAAAACAGACTACCTGGTGGCCATGACAGGTTTTAATTATATGAAGAGCTAAGACAGGCCTTTGTGTAGAACCACGATATGCCATTTGATGCAAAAATGAAAACCATTTAATGTGAGGTAATAAGCCATTTGATGTGAGGGCAACGATATGCCCAATGGCAACTATATGCCAGATGGCCGATGGCAACGATATGCCCGATGACGACGACCTGTCATGATGGCCATTATATTAAACCTGTAATGTTATAGCAACAATATTCCATGTAGCTAAAAGTTATGATTGCCATCAAATGTGAATGCAATGAGAGGCCATACAATGTAAAGCAATGATAGGCGATTTTATGAGATGTCAACAGTAAGCCTGATAACAACAATATACCTATAAAGCTAAGAGTCAAAGCAATAATAGGCAATTTAGTATGATACTGCGATATATTCTATGTAACGTAAAGTCATGGGACCATTCCAAGCAAAGCAACATGTGCTATGTTACACGAAACCATGATTAGGCTGTTATAAGTAAAGGCCACGAAAGGCCCATAATGAATACTGATTAAATGTCATGATAAGCCAATGATATAAAAAGGTACACATTTGTGAAGACCGAAGCTGAAGATAAAGTAGAAAACAATGACACCACCGCTAGTAACTAGCAACCAATAATCGATGTAATATGATTACAATGAGTGAATGAGCATGAGTCATTTTAAGTAAATAATGAAAAGGTATATATGTTTTCTATAGGAAAGACTCATTCAATATGCTTAGGCGTGACTCCCGCTCACGGATAGATAGAACTAAGCAGAGAGAACTTTGTCTAACTGTCAGAACCTGATAAGAGAACCCCCAAAGAAATTAAGTTTGACATTACATAAGTACAAGAATACTTAATGCATGGGGCAGATAAAGATTGAGAAACCTTGTTGTACGATGCCCTTGCAAAAGGGAAGCACTTTACTTGACAATGCTGAACCTGGCTGAAGCTAGCAAACCTTTGCAAAAGTATAACACCATGAACATCGTTGTTCAATACCTTATTAAAAAGAAAAGAGGTATTCGGGAGTGCCCTGCACAGAAGGGGCACAATGAGCACAAGTGAAATGCTTATGACCAGGCGGGTGCGGAGTAGCCTACGGAGCACAGTAACTCTGATGTCGATGTGTAGTAGGCAGCACAATATATAACTTTAGATATGTCGCGATGTGCGCATCCACAAGTCATGACGCAAGGATAGCATAGTTGCACATGTTTAGGTCTGTGTGTGCGCACACGTTAAAGACGAATTGCTTTCACTATGCATCTATTTTTGCCTGGATAGACACGTACATGCAGATTTATGTCAAATGTCCTTGTACACACAGTGCATATGGCTTAGGTAACGTGAAGAAGAAAACTGATGTGTATCATTATAGGGGTTCCACGCATTCGATCTTAACTTACAGCAGACTTGCTGCTGTCTGTATCATGCATGTTAACCAACAAAGTACAGATAAATAACTTTGCAGCTTTAGAGATGATATGCAAGATAAAACCACTTGCTCTGATAATTTTTTTTTTATTATTGTTTATTTATTTATTTATTTTATTATAATATATGGAACACTTTATGTAAATTGTGTGCATACATATCCTAAATGTTACCAAGATTTGTAAATTCAGAGAAAGTCACAAATTTAAAATAATGCCCGTCAATGGTGTAAGAACTGCAATTCTGCATTATCCCTGGATTCTTTTTGTACTCCGAAGTAATAAGTCCCCGCCCCAGTAATAAGACAGTCATTTAACCCGGTGGCCATCTTTGAAATGCCTCTCGGGCCGCAGAGTTGCGGACTTGCGTTCTTGTGGAGTCCGGTCTTTCCAGCGACCTTGAAAGAACGAACTCGGAAGGACACACGGACATCGAACGCATTGTTTAAGAATTGAGATATGCTGCAAACTTGTAGCTCAACTGACCGCCCCAGCATATTATAAGTGGCTAATGCACAATAAATCCAACATAACATCACAAAAAAATGTCATAACCTATTAAAAGATTTCTTTAAAATTATTATAGACATTATTTACATATCATTTTATACCTTTTTATTTCACCGCGTGTATTTATGAAAATTAGTAGCCTTGGTGTTACATGATTTGTCAATGTTAAGATTTTTTATTTTTTTATTTATTTTTTTTATATTCCAATAGGAATACTACAGGCTTTCTTTAGGTTATCACTTTATTAAAATTAAGCAAAACGAACGGTTTACTTTCACGAGCCGTCACGTATTTGCGAGCTTTTAGCGGGAATCTCAAAAGTGAGAACGAGACTTTAAAGCTTACAGCTTCCGTATGTCGACAGCCGCAAACCTAATGCCTCCTTTCTGAGGCCCGCGTTTGACCGTTTCTATAGAAACCGGTGCTTCTAAGAGGCGCTGCTGTAACGTGATGACTTTAGCAGTCAGCGATTGGACCTTATTTAGAAGGCGGGACATATTCCGCCATATTGCACAATACACTTTCTCCCATTCAAAACAAAACAAGTGACACAACTTGTGTTATTCTATAGTCTTTGAAAGTAACCGTGGAAACAGGTATTGACAGCTGCGTGATGTCTAGTGGCACGCGATTTCATCCAACACTATGGAACATGGAATAACAAACTAGGAATAAGAATTGGAGCGAGGATCAACGTCAGCATGGCGTTTACGAAATGCAACAGCTTTGCGACTAACTCGACTCAACAGATGCCGCTCAAGCACATTAATAGACAGGTGAGCAAGTACACGAGATGAATTAATGTTATGTAGCTCAACACCATAGATGGCTCAACATGATGGAATGTTAGAATATCATGCTGTTGATCTTGCTTACGGTCAACAGACTAATAGAATAGCAGTCTACAACTTTAACACTCAAGTGCAATTTAATGTGATAGTGTAATGTTAGACCAAGTTAAACAGCGATGCTTTACCTCAGTTTTAATTCATAAAATAATCTTACCTGTATGAGTAGTATTTAAGCACTTGCAAGTAGGCCTACTTCAGTAGAATTAATTGACGTTCCTATTCCTGGAAATGCAGGCTGGGACTCGTGCGTGGCACTGAAATCAGTCTCTCGTTGCAATCGCGCCCGCGATTCCACGCCGAGATTGTGCCTTTAACACAGATAAATTAAATTAATTTAATACAGTAAAGACTATGCAGTGTTATTTACATTAATCATTTCCTGGATCTGAATACTTACCTGAAATATGTCAAACACCCTTTATTTCATTTAAATTACCCTAAATGTTCTAGAATTAGGCTACTTTCCGAAAGGGTTATTCAAATAATCTTAATTTGTCATATCACGATATATGACATTAGTCGCAGAAAGATAACGCAATAACTATGGAATGAAATCGACTGTCCCTTTTTTGCACAAAGAAAATCTGGTGCACGTGCATGAAGCTGATCACACAGGACAGAGACTAACTGCAGAAAGTAACAGGTACAGGTAATTTTTTATATACAGTATGAAAATGGCATAGCCTTATTACCACGCAGGACTAGCCTGACGTGGTCATACTCAATTCTAGGGGCGTATTTCAACCGATCCAGGTAAGACCTCAATTGGATAGACCTACAACCAATCAGAGCTACAGAGTAAGTGACGTATGTTGAGCGACGCATAGTTGTCAACAGAAGTCTTCTTAGCAACCATCGGGGCCATCTGATAAATCAAACTTTTGCCGAATCCTGTAGGAAGGATGGCAAAGACATCTTTCCCATCGACAAATGGCTTGATCGCTGTTCTCTGTTCCTCTTTTAAAATCAATGCGCTGTCGATATCTTCTATAACGGACGCGATGGCGGAATCTACACATCTCAGTTCTTCAACAACAGCCATCATTGTTGTAAAATAATTGACCTTTCGCAAATACTCGCCCCCTTTAGTTACTGTTGCTTTGTCCGACAAGCCGTGGCGCTGTCACGCCACACAGAGTGGAAAATACATTGCGGTCAAAGAGGACACTGACAACACGTCGACAGACGAGACAGAGCAGGTTACTTATGATATTAAACAAAGTCCCAGCTTTCAAACTGTGTAGTTATTAAAAAAAAAATCAAACAATAAAAACCGTTTTGTGGCTCTTTAATGTGTTGTGACCATGGTCGTGACAGATTGCTGTAGCGCCTCAGCTCAAGGCTCATAAACCGATCATCTCTTACTACGGGTCCATTTATAGCATCAAATAAACATGAATGAACATGAGAATGAATGTTGTTTCAAACGCGGAAAGACGTCAATATGCACAATTTTTCAAGTTTAACTCCACCGATGTTAATCTTCGAACTCCTGACTGCTTTGTCGGACAAAATAGCGGATGCGGTGTTCTGATTGGTTAGATCGCTTGTCAATCAAACTCCCCAAGCGCTCTTTGATGACGTGGCTGATGACGTTTCTGGTGATAATCTGTCAATCATCGCCCTGACAATGTGATTGGTCCAAACAGCTTCTGTTCGGGCATAATTACTCCTCTACGTATTGAGTCCAGACCGAACTCCCCGACCTCAAAATGTTGTGGGCGGGGCTAAGTTCGGCTGGCATCCAGGCTAACGCAGGACATAAATAATGATGTTTCTGCCTCTAATGTTACGAGGGAAGTCACTCGACACTATGCGCCATGCATACCCAAGCTTGTCGTTCTTTCTGCTGTTAGACGACGAGTCCAACTCCGCTTTCATGCGGATCATTACGACATGCTATGAATGTAACAATGCGAACGATCACCGTTCCGTCTCTAACAAATGCATGCTACTGCACTGTATGCTCTGCTGATGTATGTAAAGAGCAAAAGAGTATGATTATACACCCAACGACATCAAAATGCATAAAACGATGGAAATACTTATCACTGAGATGAGGTGGCTGTTGTAGTGATGACGAGGGAATATTGAAGATTGCTTTGATGATAGCTAGACCCTTTGATGATATTGCTGAAACGAAATTCGAAAATAGAATCCGCGGGTGGACCTACACACTTCTGAAATTTGAGACGGTGAATACGATCACTCTCATTGCGCGACCGCTTCAATGAACGTTCAAAAAGATAGGCTAACATAAACTTAAATGACGCTGCAGCATAATATCCCATCTAAAATAAACGTTTTCACATTGTAGTACATCGGACTACCGCTAACATTGTCTGTGTGAATATTTAGATAATCACAATTCTAGGCCTGTACATGCGTCGTGAGGGACGTCAACTGCGAATTGAACGCCGGCGATGGTATCTGCGAACACGATAGTGGGTGGGAACAGAACTTATATACTCAGGTGACGTGTAATGATTGGTTAGAAAATGAGCAATGACGTGCATTACAGTCTTCCGGGTAGAACTTCCGCTAAACGCTCCCATTTCCAGGGAATTTAGTAAACCATGTCAAATCTAATAGCCATTTAAATACCTTTACTCAATTATCTGGACTACGAAACTTTGGGAGATTATTTTTGAAAGTCTGTTCTTTGAAATTAGCTTAAAAAAATAGATATTTCATTGTTTTTCCACATTATCGGCCCATATCTTAAAATAGAATGTTGCGATTTCCGACTCATTTCGCCAGAGCGGGTCACATTTGATTCTATTGATCTGTAACCCATTGACAAGGGGCGGTACAAGTTTTTTTGATTTTCCTTTGCAACAAAGCCACAAACAAAGTGGACAAGTGTTAGCAAACTCCTCTCTGTGAGTGCTAGATCATATGGGATCTGATCAGGGAAGTTATTTTACTGGAATTATTTTCGAGGAAATTCACCACTGACAATTCAAACAACCTCCAGTTGTCCATATAATATGTATAATACTCAGTACCAATATAGTACTACAGTACCTTTGAGGTAATTCCCATCCCGAATATAATACAATACTACAGTACCACAGTACTACAGTACCTTCGAGGTAATTCCCGTCCCGAATATAATACAGTATAATACTACAGTATCTTGAGGTAATTCCCTTCTCGAATACGTCTAATACATTTCCAATACTTCGAGGTAATTCCCTTCCCGAAGTAAGGTGACGGCGTCCCGTCAAGAAGCTACTATCACTATCTCAATCACACATGAGCACACAGGCACTGTCTCTGTGGTCTTTTGAGTGTAGAATCTTTAGTACTTCTATTCCTTAGCTCAGCAGCATATACCTGACATGACTTCCAAGTTGTTCTTTGCAGAAATTAAGTTTTATTTACAGCTGAGAGGTCACTCGTCACAACAACAGAGTGAGTCTCAATGAATAGAAAGATACATGCACATTTAAGTCTTACATTTGAGTGAAAATCAATGTCTTCATCACTGTGATTTGTTTGGGTGATTGGTTTGTAATGATCTAAGCTAATCATATGACTGGTCTTTGACCTGAGCATGCTTAGTCTGCATTTTCTGTACATTTCATGTTGACATAAAATATTTCTATCACAACATATAATTAAAGCTGTGTGAAATGTTAATATCAGGCAGAAACTCTTCTGTTTTTACAGACCACCAAGTCCAAATGGTCAAGTATTTGAATGAATACCAATTGCTAAACAAACAGCACAACACCACAAAAGGTGATCTGGTGCCCTAATCACAGATCTGGTTAGTGTGAGATTCCCCCAGGAGACCTGGGTGTCATAATCCTCACAACACAACAGATTGTGTAAGCACAGATGCAATAGCAACTCAATGTGCAAGATTCTCTGACAATGCTTAAACACCAGCAGTCAGATATGACCACTAATATTCAGTTTTTTCTGTCCTTTTCTTTGCAGAAACATAATCATAATAATGATCTATGTCTCTGTAAACAAAAACTAATTTTCTTCTAATGGCATACAATCTTAACAGATTGAAGCCATCTGCAACAACTTGATAAGACCATTCAAGAACAATTAAGATAGCACTATCTATCTTAATGCAATTTGTTTTTTCTGTTTGTCTGTTTCCCTTTCAGGACAGCTGCCAGTTTTAGGGCCAGATTCCACAAGGGTGTCTGGTCCCACCTGCATTGAGCCATGATACACAGCTTGACACGCAGAAGATGGGTGTGTAGAAACTTCAAGAGGCCATTCAAACTGCATTGCACTCATAGATATATGGCCTCCCAGTGTAGAACTGGAACTAGACTATGCAACACACATTTTGGTTGGATAGACACCACCCATATTCTACACAAACATACAGAACACACACACTACAAACTCACAACATCTCTACCTGGCATAGATCATAAGACTATCTAGGCTAAAATTATTCACACAATGCAAATGTAGCATACATCATTTCACCTTCATACATAAGGGAATTTATTGCCATAATTTATTTTCTTTTTAATTGTGTCAATTTTGAACTTTTATGGAAACACTGTAACATGCACAATGAGACAGTGGATCACCAACCGTGACAGATCTGTATTTTTGAGTGTGACTTGTACATCAAATGCACAAATGATGGTTGTAAAAGCTAAACAAGATATTTTAAATCTCTGTTTCTGTTAATTCCATTCTCTAATTGACTTGATTGAAAACTTTAGCATTAAGGATTTGCAGTTAAAACAACTATTATAGACCGTTTTATAATTGTAATTATGAAATTGTGTATTTATATGTTTAAGTATGTGATATATTTAATTATGCATACCACTGGTAAATATACTAGTTATTTTGACTCTTTTCATTCAGACCAAGTCTAAATTCCACTATCATATCACAGTGATAGTGAAGAATCGGGTGATTAGAATGAGACCTGCTCACTAAAGATAGGACTCTGACAGGGAGACCTTGTTTACAACTCGCACTTTTGATATGTTCATCATGTGTTATTTTGTGTTATACTGTTTTTTCAACAACCCTATTCTCATCTTACAATAACACCAAATTCATCAGTGTTCAAGTATTGAATGGTCACTCAGAAGTTGTTCAGGCATCCTGCACGCAATGGAGCATCATCAGCGAAATGGATCCTTCACCCATGGAGATTTGACCTGTCCGGCAAACCAAACCTTCTACTTGAAGGTAACCAAGGACTTCTCACAGGATGAATTAAACCTGGGGCAGACACAGATTTTTCCGTAAAGTGTAATGAGACTTTCCTGACACGTTCTGCTCATGCTGACCAACACAACAGACTTGGTACAACCAGTCATTCTACAGACAGAATACCACCACAGCCAAGTGCAGGTGGAAGCAAACCTGACCAAGAGGATCAAAGACATCATGTCCAGTGGTTGTAGCATCCAGTCAGCACAGTACACACCTAAAGGGACTGTATGCCACAGAAATGCATTCTGCTGAACAAACCCGATTCCAAAAAAATTCGGAAACTGTACAAATTGTAAATAAAAAAGGAATGCAATAAATTACAAATCTCATAAACTTATATTTTATTCACAATAGAATATAGATAACATATCAAATGTTGAAAGTGAGACATTTTGAAATGTCATGCCAAATATTGGCTCATTTTGTACACATTTAGCTACACACTCCAAAACAGTTGGGACAGGTAACAATAAGAGGCCAGAAAAGTTAAATGTACATATAAGGAACAGCTGGAGGACCAATTTGCAACTTATTACATCAATTGGCAACATTGGGTATAAAAAGAGCATGTCAGAGTGGCAGTGTCTCTCAGAAGTCAAAACGGGCAGAGGATCACTAATTACCCCAATGCTGCAGCGAAAAATAGTGGAGCAATATCAGAAAGGAGTTTCTCAAAGAAAAAGTGCAAAGAGTTTGAAGTTATCATCTACAGTGCATAATATCATCCAAAGATTCAGAGAATCTGGAACAATTTCTGTGCGTAAGGGTCAAGGCCGGAAAACCATACTGGATGCTTGTGATCTTCAGGCACTTAGACGGCACTGCATCACATACAGGAATGCTACTGTAATGGAAATCACAACATGGGCTCAGGAATTCTTCCAGAAAACATTACCATTCGCCGTTGACGGCTAAAACTTTATAGGTCAAAAAAGAAGCCATATCTAAACAAGATCCAGAAACGCAGATGTTTTCTCTGGGCCAAGGCTCATTTAAAATGGACTGTGGCAAAGTGGAAAACTGTTCTGTGGTCAGACGAATAAAAATTTGAAGTTCTTTTTGGATAACTGGGATGCCATGTCATCCGGACTAAAGAGGACAAGGACAACCCAAGTTGTTATCAGCGCTCAGTTCAGAAGCCTGCATCTCTGATGGTATGGGGTTGCATGAGTGCGTGTGGCATGCGAAGCTTACACATCTGGAAAGGCACCATCAATGCTGAAAGGTATACCCAAGTTCTATAACAACATATGCTCCCATCCAGACGTCATCTCTTTCAGGGAAGACCTTGCATTTTCCAACATGACAATGCCAGACCACATACTGCATCAATTACAACATCATGACTGCGTAGAAGAAGGATCCGGGTACTGAAATGGCCAGCCTACAGTCCAGATCTTTCACCCATAGAAAACATTTGGCACATCATAAAGAGGAAGATGCAACAAAGAAGACCTAAGAGAGTTGAGCAACTAGAAGCCTATATTAGACAAGAATGGGACAACATTCCTATTCCTAAACTTGAGCAACTTGTCTCCTCAGTCCCCAGACATTTACAGACTGTTATAAAAAGAAGAGCGGAAAAGAAGGAAAAGAAGAGCACAGTGGTAAACATGGCCTTGTCCCAACTTTTTTGAGATGTGTTGATCCCATGAAATTTAAAATCAACTTAATTTTCCCTTAAAATGATACACTTTCTCAGATTAATCATTTGATATGTCATCTATGTTGTATTCTGAATAAAATATTAAAATTTTAAACTTCCACATCATTTTATTATGTTTTTATTCACAATTTGTACAGTGTCCCAACTTTTTTTTAATGTTGTTATTTCAGGTGACGACTCAGCCTATGAAGACTCTGAAAATAACACCCAACATATGTGTAGCATATGCACACTTATCAGGACAGTCAATATGGAAGCAGGAAATGTCCAAAAGTGGCCCCTTAGGACTGATTTGAATTTGCCCCAAGGGGCCGGGGGCAGACTGTAAGACTTGGTTTTCCTGCTCAGATAAAAACTGAGATCAAGCACCCTGCAATAAAGTAATAAAACTCATCTGGAGAGAAGATCTCAAAGAAGTAGCAAAGGACAACACCTTGCCCTAAACGCACCTGTCCTGTGTCTTCACGCTGATTGAACTGCTTATTTCTCCCTGTTCTTTGTCCTTGTTTGCGTCCGGGAATTGATGTTAGTGAGTATCACTTACTCCTTGTAACCTCGCTGAAACTTTGTTTGTGTGTGTCTTAGCAGTTTGTTTACTGAGTCTGAGTTCCAGTCCCAGTCGCTGTCCAGACCCTGTACTGGATTCCTGCTGTCGCTCTGCTGAAGTGTTAGCCTGTCGTCTGGCTTGGACGTTGCTATCTGCCAGTACGGCACTTTACCTGCTGCTCACGCTTCACTCCAGTGGGACTACAGACGCGGACCTGCGACTCGGGAGACCGCTGTTTATTCTGTTGATCACCAGCTGCAACGTGCCTGTTTCTCCACGTCTGGCAGACTGTTTCTGTTGTTTTTGGGGACTCAAATAAATCATTCTTAAACTCCTTTCGCCTCTGGGTCTTCCAGGCTCCCCTGACACCCTTCCTCCTGGTTCAAGTCACTGAAAGTTCTTCAAGATGTATAATGTAACTTGTATATTTATTGTTCCCTTTCGATACTTCACTCGTACTGCGTATGGGGAAAGGTCTCCTTTTCCCCCGTTACTGAAGCCTTTTTCAATAACGCAGTGTAACTGCATTGTCATTGGTTCACTCATAGACAAGTTGTTTAACCAATGACGGCGCGGCATAGCCGCTCGGCCTATGGCGACAAAGCCCGCGAATATTCCCGCCGAAATGGGCGGGGTAGCTATATAAGCAGGCGCGTCGCCATAGGATTTCAGTTCTCTCTCCTTCAGCGACGACTTCATATCACTCTTCGCTGATCTCCGGCTGAAGCCTTCACCGCCTGGAAGAAGCTCGCCCGGGAGAAGTTCTCGCCGCCGTTGAAGAGGCTCTCGCAGCGGACTGAGCTGAGACCGCCGAACGAAGACAGCGTCGGCGCCCTCGCAGACTGCCGCTTCGAGCGCCGCTCTCGAGCCGCCCGCTTCCCGCTTCCGGCCGCCTCTCAGCGCGTCTCCTGCCGCCATCCGGCGCCGTTCAAAGAGCTTTTCCCGCGGCTTAACGTCGCTTTCTAAAAGAGCTTTCCCAGCGGCTCTCGCTGCTCTAAAAGAGCTACAATCGCCGTTTTCACGGCGGCGGCGTTGCCTACAATGCCGCGCCACAACTGTGGCACATGCAGAGCCAATCGCTCCGCGGATCTTCGTTCTCTAGCAGCTGTTCACCGCGCCACCCTAGTGCCGCCTTCAGCATCTGAGAGCATTCAGCTTATTCCCTGGCATCTTCCGTCAGGTGAGTACAGAGCTTATTTTTCTACTTTCTCGCTGGCGTTTGCTTCAAATGCTGTCTCCGAACGCGTTATTTGCTGGGTCCTCCCCCGCAAACCGCGCTCGTTGAGGATGCGAGCTCTCGCTCTCTCGGCTGAATTTGACATCATGCTCTCCCCTGACTTAGGCGAGACTCGTGATACATTTTCTATCTGAGTGAGTTTATTTCTCCCTATGTGCGTCGCTCGCCGGTTCCGCCCCGCAAGCCGCGTCGATTGAGAAATATAACGTGACCTTCTCCCCCGACTCGGGCGAGAAACATGTTTTTATACTGTATTAATGGAGCTGATTCTGCTGTTTGCGCTGAGTTTTTCTATGCGTTGCTTGCCTGTTCTGCCCCGCAAGCCGCTTCATTGAGAAATATAACATGTCGCTCTCCCCCTGTCTCGGGTGAGACATATGTTTTATATATATATATATATATATATGTGTGTATATATACAGTTGATACAGCGTATTTCTGCCGAGTTTGCTGAATTTCTCAGCGCGTTGCTTGCCGGTTCTGCCCTGCAAGCGTCCTTTGAGAAATATAACGACACTCTCACCTGTCTTAGGTGAGACCTATGTTATTTATATTCAGCATATCAGTTGATGTAGCATATTATTCCAGTCTCTCTGCGTGTCGTTTGCCGGCCCTGCCCCTGCAAGCCACGTTCATGAGGATGTATGCGCTCACTGAAAGCGAGCTCAATGCTCACTTGTGCTTGGAACTAACATGCTCATTATGCTGGACCTCTGTTCATGTGACTTGCTGGCTCTGCCCTGCAAGCCATGTTCATTGAGGTAGAGCGGTCTCACTTCCGACACCGCTCTGTGGAATATATCTTGATGCTCTCCCCGACTCAGGTGGGACACATGTATATTTTTCCAAGAAGCATATATCTGTTTACTGAGTTTCTCAGCGTGTCGTTTGCCGGTTTCACCCCGCAAGCCACGTTCATGAGGATGCATGAGCATTTCTAAAAACTAGCCGGTATGCAGGCCCCCCTTCCAGCGGCCCGCCAACCGGCACCATTCAACCCCTTGTCACGCGGGCCTGGCAGGCCATCCCCGGAGTATCAAGGGGGTTCTGGGGATAATATCTCAAGGCTACTTGCTCCAGTTTGCTCGCAGACCCCTGCGTTTTTGCGGGGTGCTTCCCACTCAGTAAACACGGACGACGCTCACGTCGTCCGAGCCGAAGTGATGTCTCTGTTCGAGAAGGGGCCTATAGAAATGGTCTCCCCTCAGAGAGCGATTTACAGCCATTACTTCCTCATTCCCTAGAGTGATGGCGGTCTTAGATCCATCTTAGACCTCAGACTCCTGAACCTTTCCCTCATGAGATGGAAGTTCAAGATGTTAATGCTGAAACAGATCCTCGCGCAGGTTTGCCCCGGGGACTGGTTCTGCTTGCTGGACCTGAAAAATGCATACTTTCAAATCAAGATAGCCCCCCATCTCAGGCGATTCTTGAGATTCGCATTCGAAGGTGTGGCTTGCCAATATATGGTCCTTCCATTCGGGATGTCCATAGCTCCTCGCACTTTTACCAAGTGCATGAACGTGGCGCTTTCCCCACTGAGACAGTTGGGAATCCGGGTTCTCAATTTTCTCGACGACTGGCTCATCCTAGCCCAGTCACGACCTGAGCTGGAGCATCACAGATCCGTGCTACTCAGCCACATGGAGTGTCTGGGTCTCAGGGTCAACTTTGCCAAGAGCTCACTGCTCCCCAGCTAACGTATATGTTCCTGGGTGCAGTCTTCGACTCAGCCCGTATGACGGCTGTAGTATCGCCAGAGCATGCTCTGGCCATTCAGCAGCTCGCGGCATTGGTCAGGAACAGAGCCTATCTCCCTCTGAAGTACTTCCAGAGGATGCTAGGGCTGATGGCTTCCGCCTTCCCGGTTCTGCAGCTCGGCCTTCTTACGGATGCGGCCTTTGCAATACTGGTTGAAGTTCCGGGTCCCTCCTCACGCCTGGTGGCACAGCCGCCTGCGTTTCGGGGTCAATCAGGCCTGTTAGACAGCTCTGAAACCCTGGATGAACCCTGTATGGTTCAGTCAAGGTGTACCCCTATAAACGCATATTACTCAGACTCATTAGAGGGTGAAAACAACGCAACAGAAGCATGTTGGAGGCTTGATATGAAAGCTTAAAGTCTCTGGTTTTGTATGCAAAAATAATTTTTGTGCTACCTATATGGATTCAATTTTTATTGGCTTTTAAAGAGAGACACGCAAATGGGAGTTTTATTTGATAAGGTGCGCTAGTCTGACAGGAGGATGGCTGGACCGATCGCGTGCCTGTCAGTCGAAACGGGGCTTCCCATTGTTAAAAATCAGCGTTTAGGTCAGTGTGTTTACATTTCTAAGCTTTTTGATTGGTTATATACAACGTGTAACACCATATTTGTAGAGCAGAGATAATGCCGTTTCAGGGAATACCGGGAAATGCTCATAAGTGACGAGAGGAGTTGAGAAGTTCATTTCCAGCGAATTTAGTAAAACCATGTCAAATTTAATAGCCATTTAAATACCTTTACTCAATTATCTGGACTACGAAACTTTGGGAGATCATTTTTGAAAGTCTGTTCTTTGAAATTACCTTAAAAAAAAAAAAAAAAACGATTTTTTCATTGTTTTTCCACATTATCGGCCCATATCTTAAAATAGAACGTTGCGACTTCCGACTCATTTCGCCAGATCGGGTCACAATTTATGGATGAAATATGAATATAATAATTCATAAGGTTATGAATAAATTATGATTCATATATCGACCCAATGGGGAATTAAACATATATTGTGAATCAATTACAACGAATTATAATCAATTACATATATGATTAGTTCTGGTTTAATAATTATTTAGAGAAACTGTTCGTTTGTCCAGCAAACTAAGTGCCTCACAGAATATTATAAACAGAGTTATTCTCTGGCCGTGAAAATAACTTATAGCATCAAAGCATAAAGCGATCGAAAAACGTTAAAGTGACTTGGTTTTCAGCTGAAAGAACAAACAGAACAATCGAGCGTGAATAACGTTTTAATATATGCAAACTACGAATACAGAGGTTATACATCTAAATATATATACAAGAAAATACACACCTATGTACAAGAGTGGAAGTAGAGAAGGAAAGAGAGAAGGCAAGTAGCAAACTCACAACCAGTCCTAAGCCAGCACGGAAATCTGTTTCATCATCTAAGATTGAGAAACGGCAGTATACTTGCATTGGTTGCGTGTGTCGGATTTCAGGTTAGCGCTGGTGCAGTTCGTTGGCTTCCTCCGTTCCGCGGGAAGGTTTGAACTGAGGACGAGAGTGAGTTTCGCTGGAAGATGGCGATCCCGAAGCTGAGCGCGATGGCAGCGCGTGGTCACCGGAGAGGTCCGGGAAAAACGTGCACGAGATGCTCGTGAGACAATCGGGAGAGAACACACTGGAGAATCTTGGTGTTCCTTTTTATGACAGATAGGCCGACACACCTCCTTGAGGTGGCATGGCCAATGACAAAGTTAGCAGGCAAGCTCTTTCTTTGTTTGGTCTCCTAGCTGAATTTGCATATTTAATGACTATCAGATCGGATTTCATGCTGGAGTACGTTCTTCACAGTATCATTAAACACATCGAAAAATACATTTGTCAGCTGTGTGACATGTCTCAGTGAATAGCTTGTGTCCGGAGCTTTACGGAGAGACCAAACTCGATACACTCGAAATACACTTATTTAAACACTAGGAAACATGCATAGGCCCTAAAATATATGAAATATATATTTCAGCATAGTGGTAGTTTATACAGTTAAAAATGTATGATTGTGTGTTTCTGTGTGTGTGTGTCTGTGTGTGTGTTTTTGTGTGTTCCTGTGTGTGTGGGGTGTTGGAATGTGGATCTGGTCAGTCTCTGGGGGGGTGCTCCTTTTGAAGTCACCAAAGTGAGGAAGTTGCCATTTCCTGTTTACCCTCACAGGTCCACAAACCTGCCAAAAGTCACAGTCGTCCGGAGCCGAGTTAGTGATTAACAAACAAAGTTCATCAGGTTAAAAGCGTTCTGAAAACTCCAAAGTTTATTGACACTGAACGGATCCATCCAGATGTTACACTCTTAATAAACTATGTTTTATTTCCTCTTTCCATATTGTGAATAATAAATGTATCATTCCACAGTATCATTTTAATTTGCTTGTTACACAATGGAGCATAACTTATTGTAATAATTATTAATAATTCCTTACATTTATATAGCGCTTTTCTAGGTACTCAAAGCACTTTACATACAGAAGGGGGAATCTCCTCAACCACCACCAATGTAATTATTTGATGTAGCCTACTTTTACACTCTGAATTATGCCTTGGCATCCTTACATACTAAAATGCAATTAAAAAAAAAAGAAAAACAAAACGCTATTACATTGTGTGCAGAGTGATGTTAACATTTAAGCTAGCTGGTGAGAGAAAATGGCACTATCAAAGAGTATAAAGAGGGAAGTTGACAGCGAAAATAGAAAGAATAATGAAAAGATAACTATGTGTTCATCCTACCTAGTTTTGAGAATGCAAAGCCGGTGTGTCTTATCTGCAATGAAGTTGTCACTGTTTGCAAAGAATATAACACTGTGTGCAAGCTGGATTGCTTTCCAACAGTTGAGTGCTGGGGGTTTGCTGCTAGTCTTTGTGTAATCCAGAGAACTGTAGGTCAGACGGTGGTTGATCCGCAGGATCTTCTGTAGGTTGGAGGTACTTGAGTCATGCAGGTCAGGCGCTGATTGCTGGAGCCATAGTCTTCTTGAAGGTCAGTGAACTGAAAGGTTTTCTCGCAAGAGTATAACCTTGGTTGTTCTTTTGTTCTTCCCTTGCCAGGTCAGAAACTCATAACAAGGGTTCCTTCCTGTTGGGGAGGGGATTACTAATCCCCGCCTTCCCTGTTGTGGTGATGTGATTGGGTTGTAGCATTCCAGGTGTCCACCTATCACATCCCACTTTTCCATCCTGAGGAACTTGTTGCATGTCCCAAAATACACAGTTAAATAAAACAACGTCTTTAGGACCTTGGAAAAGCTTTATTTATTTTACAAACCTTTCTTAAAGTCCTTTTGGCAGTGTTCTGAATTTGTAGAGTCCAAACATGATGTAAATTTGATTGAGGTATCACCCAGATGTCCATTACTGTGTCAGTGGGTGAGATTACATTGGCTGTTATTCCAGGTGCGGTTTCCACTGTGTGTGCACAGTTTCCTGGATGAATAAGGAAAAGTATAGGACATGTTCCTAACAGTTTTGCTGTCCATTTTTTGGTGGTTTCAAGCCAATGTGTGCATGGTGATTTTGTCTTTCCTGCCCTTCACCTTTAGGAGTCTTGATTACAATAGTCCTTTGGTTGTCATTGAGCGTCCTATCAAATCCTTCTGTATTCTTAATCACAGTAGAACAAAGGGACTCCTGTTGTGATGCCCTGGTGCCATCATGTCTGCTATTTACTACACCGTCCATCATATCCCTAATTGCTGCTCTTCTCAATGGGGGCATCGTTGATCCAGAGGATGAGGAAGACCATGTCGTCAGCCCCCTTGAACCCCACAACCTTGAAGCAAAAGTGGGAGAAGATGTGCGGGACAATCTGGCTGCTGCTGTGTTTGCTCCAAACATTTGTGTGCCTGCTCTCCAAGAGCAGACTCCCTATAAAACATTTAAACAGGTTAAAACATTTTACAATTCATGTCTTACTTTTGTAGCATAGTGGGCTGCTAAACCACTGAACTGGTAAGCAGAAGGTTGCTGGTTCTATCTCCGCAGCCATCACCACCAGTGTGTCCTTGAGCAAGGCACTTTACTCAGGTTGCTCCATGCGTCCCTGTAATAAGTGCACTGTAATTTGCTATGGATAAAATAATTTTTGTAAGCCCTTTTTTTGTAAGTGCCTCGGGCACAAACATTTAATAAAGCTGCTTATTGCTTAAAGGGTTAGTTCACCCCAAAATGAAAATTCTGTCATTAATTACCCTCATGTCGTTCCAAACCCGTAAGAATTTAATTCATCTTCAGAACACAAATGAAGATCTTTTTGATGACAGAATGCTGTCAGATTTTCTTCCATTGACTACCTTTGTAACTATTGTACCACTCTGGTGCTTCAAAAGCTTCATAAAGAGATCGGAAGACTAATCCATTTGAATCGAACAGTTTAGTCCAAATTTTCGAGACTCGATCGCTTGTTATGATGAATAGATTTAATTTAAGCTTTTACTCTCATGTAACCATTGATCAGTGAACATAAGCAGAATCTCAGCCTAACCTGAATAACACAAAAGAGCAAACTTCTTCTGGAAACTCAAACATCTTGCGTGACCAATGTGTTACGCAGCACATTTGAGCTTCCGGAAGAGGTTTTTTCTTGCGCATGAAGTAGGTTTGGTTGAGCTTCAGCTTATGTTCGCTGATGTTTACATGTGAATAAAAGCCACCCACAAGTCGGTGAGCCTGGTGAGCCCTTCTCGAGTACCCGTCGGAGCCCCGGAGGAGGAAGTCCGGGTGAACGGTCATCGTGTTTGATCCATTCTAGACATAGGCAGCAGTGTCAGCCTTATCCAACACCAGCTTCTTAGAACCATAAAGCCTGGCTGGTCCCTCCTCCCAATCACCTGCGTTTAAGGGGACACAAGGTATATTCCGGCTCAGAGAACACATTGCAAGGAATAAGAAATCACTTTCTCTGGCCACTGAATTCTGAAGTGCAACGGTTCTGCCAGGCCTGTGCAGTATGCTAACGAACTGCTGCTTTGATGAGCTGCTGCCATCACCCAGGAATTTTTCCCTTTGTAGCCCTTATTTTTTAATCTTGTTTACCCTTTCCAACAGACTAGGCCACCCCCTTTGTTTCCGGGGTCATGACTGATCTGTGTTAGTTGCTGCAAGTGAAACTCCGTACCTCAGTGTACCACCCCCAGACAGGTGGCCTGGTGGAATGCTTTAATCAGACCATCAAGCAAATGTCAAAATGGATGGTCACTGAGGACGGGCGCGACTGGGACCGAATGAACCCCATGTACTCTTTGGGATCTGAGAAGTGCCACAAGCATCAACCAGCTTTAGCGTTTGAGTTGCTGTTTGGTATATAAATCTATAATCTACTCACAAAATAATACATTAATTATTTAATTTATTAGTTAAAGTGCTGTGATCACTAAAGCACGGTTTCAGAGTTCAGCAATGGCCAATTGTACATAGACAGCATAACCTTTGTAGGCTGCCAACCTTGATTAGATTGGACAGCTGCCTTAAACTGAAAGAGAATGAGTGGTGAGATACAGAGAGAGCTGTCAGTTATTCTGCCCCCCCTATTCTACTCTCTCATATACTCCTTTTAATTATACAGGCAAGCACTTTGCCAGGGCACAGAGGAAGGATGATCAATCTTTTCATCTAATCTGGAATTATACTGCAACATTATATTCATAATTAAAAAGAAGATTAATAGCATCTTTAAAATATGACCTACATGAGGGTATAGAATATAGAGTTGTTTGGTAAATAGATACACAGCAGTTACTGTATTTGGTGCATAGTAATGCAGATAGGAATTTAATTAATGGCGGGCATCTCACCTACATCTGACCTTCCAGTGGTACAGAAGCTTGCTGGAGGAAAAACAGCTTAGGGAAAAAGCAAGTCACAAAGATGAAGATTTATATGTTTGGTTAGACTTTGTGCTAACTGTATTGAATTTTAAAATGTTTCCTTTAGAGTTAATACATGAGTGCACAACATAAACCAAAAGTCAATAAAAATGTGATGTCATAAATAAAGTTGGAAGTGTAAAGTTGAGTGCGCTGCTAAATAAAAATTACAGTCAAAATTTTCCCCCAAAATGAATATATGTGACAGAATAGGTGACCATTCAGACATTTATGGTGGGCTTTTGGGTGTATCTACTGTCAGAAATAAGGTGTTAACCAGAATTTTATGGACTACTTTAGGGATAAATAAGAAACCACATAAATCAGGACAATAGCAGAAGGTCTGTCTTGCAAGAGAGACTAATGCCAGTGACCCTCTCATAATAAAGCCCATATGAAGGCCAGTGTGTGTGTATGTGTATGTTGGGCAGTTTTCTTAGCAGAGAGCTGTAAATATAGTGTGGGTGGCTCAGAGCTCATTGGAACAGAGTCAGTGCTGAAATACTGATCTCCCCTTACTCTCAGCCATCTACATTACTTTCAGCATAAATCTCCCCCTAAACTGCTGAGCTACATGTTCAGAAGCAAAGTGTTCAAGCTGCATATTCAACGCTTAATATTCACTGCAGTAAATAATTTTTGCCACATTTATGCTAGTGCCCAGTGTCGCAAGTCACCACCATAGATGGGGTAGAGGAGACACTGGAGACTCTTAATATCATCCAAAAAAATAAAACAGAAATGCTTTTTTGAAAGGTCCGGGAAGCTTTTGAAGTTTTGGAAAGGACTGTTAAGAAGGATATAGTCAAAACTCAGCGTGTTTAGGTGTGCGTGCGTGTGTGTGGTTTCATTAATCTTGGTTCTTGGTTTTTCTTGTTTTCAAGACAAAAAAAAAAGTGTTCCAAGGTTTTCTTCCTAAAGAAAGGTCTTCCTTCCAGAACATTGAGCTCTATGGCATATAGCTATTAAGTTATCTAACAAATGAAGTACCTCTATTTTCTCACGTCCTTGATAAGTCCCATTTGGATGGCCTGTATTGCCCAGTACAAAAGAGAAATATTTTTGTTTCAACATACTGTATTGACCAATTCTGAAGGGCAATTATTGGTTTGCAATGCTGCCCTTCTGCAAAATGTTTTTTTATTTTTTTTTATTAGTCTGTTTGTTCATTTTGCCCAGGTAGGCCTGTTGTTCATTCATTCTATTTATTTATAAAGCACATTTAAAAACAACCATAGGTTTACCAAAGTGCTGTATGTAACAATATGCTGTATGTAATTAGGTGATCGCAACTGTCAGTCACAACTTACCTAACAGTGAGGGGCACTCAGTATTTAAGAGCTGGTTTGTTTCCCTCCTGTGATGCGTCACGTCCGGCTGTTCCTTTTCCGTTCATGTTATTGTAGGTAGGTGCATTAGCATTGCTTCTGTATGTTATAACTTATAATAACTTGTATATTTTTTTTGCACTAGATTCATGTTTCTGCTTACCATTTATGTTAGAGTGACAAATCTGTGTGACCATAGGGTATTGTTAATATTTCTCTGGGTGAAATTCCTAGGGTCGTGTAATTATGATAACATGAGCTTTTGCTCAATGCCTGTATCACTACGTCACATGTACATAAAGTTAAAATATAAAGCAAATAAAATAAATAAATAAATAAATAAAAAATACAATAAAACTATTAGAATTAACTTTTAACCCACTTACATATAATATGTTCACACTTACATTATAATTAGATAGAATGAAGGTTATGCAGAGCATTCCCACTGGTTGTGATAAGAATAGTTTGGACTAGAAGTGAAGAGATGGGGTGGTGGTGGAGGGATGCTGATAAACTGTCAATGAACATAGGTAAGTCTGCTGTATATATACCTCTTATCATTAATTGGGTTGATTAACTGAATGCAGTCCTCTCGTGTTAATTAGGTTAATTTTCTAAACACACGCTCCTCCTGAATTTTGTTAATGAAACATCATATAATTTGTTTGAATAAATAAGATTTAAGCCTGGCTGCTGCATTTTGTACAAATTGCAAACATTCCGTGGACGAGCAATTGATCCCATAATAGAATGAATTGCAATAGTCTAAATAAGAAATAACAAATGCATTAATTACTTTTTCGAAATTCTTCATTGATAAAAATGTATGGAAGTAAAATAATGCCAAATGTTTTTGAAATAAAAAGCTTGTTGAATTGCACTATTTGAAAAAAAATATGCATTACATTAGCTGTACTTGCATTTAGATGCACTGTATTTTTAAGGCTTGCATTTTTATGGGCTGAAATTCAACATGGTCGTATATTTAGGCTGTGAATATTTCAATTAAAAATATTTCACACACATTTTCATTATTAAAAATTCAATAATTTATATTCACCTTTTAGATTTCACTTCCAAAATATTCATTCTGTTTAAAAATACAACCTATAAAATTCAACTAGCAATTTTCAGTCCATTTTATTTCGCTTTACAAATTCGCTTCCACAAATTCAGTGGCTCAAATTCGGCAGAAAATTCAACATTTCACATCCGGGAACTGCAGGAAGAGCAGTAGAGTGCCGATGCATCATCTCTATCTGCTGTTGGTCTTCTTCACCAGCAGGTGCCGCTAGCGGCTGTTTAAGACGAGATCACGGCTAGTAAGTCATCATTCATTCATAAAAACAGATTTACAGAAATGGAGCAAGCGGTAAGTGAATGTGTGATGATTATCAGGGCCAGTATAAATGCAGAAAAGCTGATAAAGACACAAAAGCTGCATTTATGTTTAATTCAGTGTATTTACGCTTACTTTCCCTGTGTAGCTACAGCTTTCTCTCCAGTGAACAAGATAACGTTATTGCCCGATGCTGGTGTATAGATCAAACGTTAAATCTGAGATAGACATATATTTTTCTCTGTTGTTTAGTTTCCTTAACTTTATATCGCAGCGCTGTGTTGTAATACTAGGGCTTCCCTCATCCGTCATAGCTGCCATCAGGACATATAAACTCTTAACACAGCTTAATGGACTCGTACAGTGATATAAAAGACCAAACTCGCACCTCATTTGTGATGTAGGTTAGACTATATAGGCTCCAAGAAAGCAGATACTGGCATTAAGTTGATTTGACGCTGAACGTTTGATTATGATATTCGCAAATTTAGGGACTGTCTCTAAAGTTACAACATTATATATTCACGTTTCTACCTTCAATAGCATTTAAAGAGAATGACTTAGTCACAAAACCAACTGTAAATTGTTCATCTAGGTGTCAGGTATAATGCAAACCTTTTAGATTTTTGATGTTTATTAAAATAAAAGGTAACACTTTATATTAAATAGTTGATATGAACGAACAATGAACTGCACTTCTACAGCACTTACTAATCTTTGTTAATGTTAATTCCAGCATTTACTAATACATTATTAAAATCAAGAGTTGTATTTGTCAACTTTAGTTAATGCACAGTGAAGTAACATGAACAATGAACTGCTGTATTTTTATTAACCCTTTCGCACGTAAGTTTCAAATATTCTGGCTGACCCCCCAGCGTGAGTTTTTTAAGGCGACCGTTATTTAGAACGTATCGCTTTATGGTTTCCATGGTGACGCGTCATTGCTTGTTACGTGACACACTGCAGCACTGTATGAATGATGATCTGCTTTTATTTAATTTTTCCTTTTTTATTCAAAATATTCACAAATTTGTTAACTATAGCATGAAATATCTAATATTCCGATTGCCAAATATGTGCAAGTGGATGTGTTTTGCTGCTTAAACACCTTTATAACGATCGCGTTAGTTGAGCCATATGCGTGATGGGCGCCGCCATGTTAGTTTGCGCCGCACAGAGAATCGGATCTGTTGGACTTACAACCCGTGAATTCATCCACTTCTCCCGAAATACATGAAAGTAAGTGAGTCGGTGAACTGGGGAAGAATAGAGTAAGCTTTAAAGTTACTTTCACAATGTGTTTCTGATATGAATAAAACGTGTCGTCTAATTATAATGGAAAGGGTTGTTATTTCCGCTTCTATAGACATCATTGTGTATTTTACAAACTCTAAATATATTGTTTTGTTAGTACTCATGTCTATTTAAATTTCTGAAACCTAAAATAAACATCATTTGGTTGAAAACACTGCATATATGTGATATATTAAAAGCGCTGCGCGCGTCCGTCTCTGGTTTAGCGCCAGTTAAAGCGCGCACGCTGCACGCACATTTGAATTTGGCAGTTGATCGCGTGATGAGCTGAACATTCTAATCACACCGGTGTGATCGTACGCTCCTGGGGCCAGCCAAGACTGATCACACCGGTGTGATCGTACGCGTTAAAGGGTTAACGTTAACAAAGATTAACAAATACAACAACAAATGTGTTGCTCATGGATAGTTCACATTAGTTAATACATTATGAACCTTACTGTAAAGTGTTTCCAAATAATCTGTCAAGTAATATGTAAAGATTGCTATGTATTTCACTACTGTATTGGATCATACAAAAAAATGCCATAATTTAAAGCTCAATAGCATTTGATGAGAATGATTTACAATCACCAAAACTACCTGTGAAGTGTTCATCTATAGGTGCCAGGTCGAAGAGTGATGCACCCTTCTCTCTCTCTCTCTCTCTCTCTCACACACACACACACACACACATATTCAAACACACTCAACTCAAAGTACATGCACATATACTTTTTCTTTTTTTTACACATTCATCACACAATTAGTTCTACTTAGTTAATTTTATTTCTAAATTTAATTTAAAATTTGTATAAGCAGGATAATCTATGATCAGGTAAAATAAAAAATGAACAAAGTAAAAAAAAAATTGTGTGATGAACGTGTAAAAAAAGAAAAAAAAAGAAATAGTATATATGCATGTACTTTGAGTGGGGTGTGTTTGAATATGTATATGTGCATGTGTGTCTACAAGAGTTTGGTAGAAGGTAGAAACGTGAATACAGAATGTCGTAACTTTAGAGACAGTCCCTAAATTTGCGAATATCATAATCAAACGTTCAGCGTCAAATCAACTTTATGCCAGTATCTGCTTTCTTGGAGCCTATATAGTCTAACCTACATCACAAATGAGGTGCGAGTTTGGTCTTTTATATCACTGTACGAGTCCATTAAGCTGTGTTAAGAGTTTATATGTCCTGATGGCAGCTATGACGGATGAGGGAAGCCCTAGTATTACAACACAGCGCTGCGATACAAAGTTAAGGAAACTAAACAACAGAGAGAAATATATGTCTATCTCAGATTTAACGTTTGATCTATACACCAGCATCGGGCAATAACGTTATCTTGTTCACTGTAGAGAAAGCTGTAGCTACACAGGGAAAGTAAGCGTAAATACACTGAATTAAACATAAATGCAGCTTTTGTGTCTTTATCAGCTTTTCTGCATTTATACTGGCCCTGATAATCATCACACATTCACTTACCGCTTGCTCTAATTCTGTAAATCCGTTTTTATGAATGAATGACTTACTAGCGTTGCTTTGGTCCTCCTAAACAGCCGCTAGCGGCACCTGCTGGTGAAGAAGACCAACAGCAGATAGAGATGATGCATCGGCACTCTACTGCTCTTCCTGCAGTTCCCGGATGTGAAATGTTGAATTTTCTGCCGAATTTGAGCCACTGAATTTGTGGAAGCGAATTTGTAAAGTGAAATAAAATGGACTGAAAATTGCTAGTCGAATTTTATAGGTTGTATTTTTAAACAGAATAAATATCTTGGAAGTGAAATTTGAAATGTGAATATGAATTATTTAATTTTTAATAATGAAAATGTGTGTGAAATATTTTTAATTGAAATATTCACAGCTTAAATATACGACTGTGTTGAATTTCATCCCATAAAAATGCAAGCCTTAAAAATACAGTGCATCTAAATGCAAGTACAGCTAATGTAATGCATATTTTTTTTTTCAGTTAGAGCAATTCAACAAGCTTTTTATTTCAAAAACATTTGGCATTAATTTACTTCCATAAAAATGCTTTGACTTTAGCCAGGCGATGAAAATGGAAAAAAACATGACTTAACGACTCCATTTATCTTCTTATTAAACTTTAGGCTAGAATCAAACCAAAAACCTAAATTTTTCACACATGGGGTATCCCAATGGGTTAAGTAACCAAGGTCGTGATTACTGCCATTAACCCTTTGACGCGTACGGTTACACTGGTGTGCTCAGTCTTGGCTGGCCCTAGGAGCGTACGATCACACCGGTGTGATTAGCACATCACATGATCAACTGCCAAATTCAAATGTGTGTGCGCGCTTTGGCTGGCGCTAAAACAGAGATGCTGCTGCTACTTCTCTGGTTCCTGTCTGCCCCTCATCTCCTCCTCAGCCGTCTCTTCACAATACTGCGGATTCAATGTGGGGCTTCCAGTCTCCTGCATGGCCTTGGCATAAGGATCGCCTGTCTTCACCTCCATCCACAGAAACCCAGACTCCACCTGGGTCCTATGACCCATTGGTTGTGCTTTGGCTCATTGTGCCCTCAGCTCCACTGTGGCATGTCACCCCACCTGCTCCACGAGGCTTCCTCATCTCACCGGCTGTGCTTTGGTCAGGCATCACCCTGGTTCCACTTCGGGATTTCTGGCTGCCGGTTGCACCTCTGCCTTCCATCCCTCCGGCTCCACTGGGCTCTGCCTTCCCTCCAGCTCCTCTGTTATCCTCGGTCACACTGGCTACACAGCGGTCTTTCTTTGCCCCATGTCCGCCTCAGTCCCGTGAGCCGTCAGCTCCACCATGGCCCTCCGGACCTTCGGTGTCACATAGGCTCTGTGTCTCTTTGGCTACGTCTGGTTCTCCACCGTAGCTGGCAGCGTCGAAGGCTGAAGCACCCCTGTCTCCTCCATGGCTCCTCGCTCCTGCACCACGGCCAAGTAACATCATGCTGACTGTGGCCTGGGTCATCATCTGGCTCCCTCTGATCCTGGCTGTCCCCTGGATCCTCCCACCCTCCACTCCCCCTTGGACTGTTTTTGTGTTCTATTGACTTTTATTTTGTTCCTCCGCCATTCGCCCTCCTCCAGAGCTTAAATTGGATAGAATATATGTATCTGAAATAGATGTCTTTAAATTTGAAGTAATTGTTGCATGTTTTAGGGTGCTTTCACATTAGCACTTTTGGTGCACACCCTGTATACATGTGAACTGTACCTGAGTCCGCTTAAAAAGGGTGGTCTGGGCACAGTTCAAGTGACATCCGGTACATTTCGCTTCTGATATGAACCGCTATTATTGCTGTATTATTTGATAAAAATGTGTGTTTGTGTGTGTGTTTCACTCACTTTCCCAACAAGCGTGAGTGACAAGCTGCAAGCAGAGAGCTGTAGTGTAGCCATTTCTGCTCGTCTTCAGCATTCTACATTTGCGGCAGATAGATGCAAGTGCTGTTGTGAACAAAACCAAACCATTCAAAAACAAAAATATAAAAGTTAGGAGAGCAGTGTTATGCATTTTGCCACCTTCTCCTGCATCGTCTTTACTAAGCAACATAGTAAACAGCTGCTGGTTTGATGACGCAAATGAACCGTGGGTTGGACCCAAATAATATAATATGAACACAGTCCAGTGCGGGCAGGGGGAGCAATCGAACTTGGGTTCGGTCCAGGCAATCGAACCAAGTGTGAAAGCACCCTTAGTGTACATTTCCGTTCCCTCCTTCAGGGAACGAGGGTTACCTTTGTAACCCAAGACATTCCCATTCAGTTTGTCATGTTCGATGTACGTTGGACAGACCAACAAATAGGAATCTCTACCAAAGCGACACAGGAGCTGCCCCTTTCTAGTGCTCTGTGCAAGCCTCCTGTACCCCCTTGCCTAAGGATGATGGGACCGGGCTAACACAGAGAGTGTCGATCACTGCTGTTCCCCAAAAAACCCATTCAGTGAGACTATTGGATAACACTGCTAAAGCGTACCCTTTCACTAGAAAAAGGAATGCTGCGGAAGCCACATCCTTCCTCAAAGGAGTTATGTGGAGAAGTACATATGGACTAACCCTGTAGGGCTGTACTACAAATGAAAGTACTGGGATGACTCCAACCTGATGAGAGGTGGTTTCTCCCAGAGGGAAAGACACAGGCTTCATCCAGGAGCAACCGTGGAATAACACATCCCTGTAGGGTCACACATATGGAACACCAGCCTAAATCCAGTTTGCAAGGATACAACGGAGTATAGGCCTGGCACCAGATGCTCCACCACGTCTGGCTGCCGAAGGTTGATCGGAGGACTCAACAGGGTCTACCTTGTAGGGACTCTTTGGAGCAATAAGCTTATGTAAGCGCAGCAAGCCAACACTAAGCCGGGGCCTCTCCGTGTCTCTGACCGGTTGAGGTGAGAACACGGGAGGAGGCCGGCTCAACACAAAGGCTATAAAATCTAGCGAATGTGTAAGGTGTCACCCAGCCCGCAGCTCTACAAATAACTGTCAGTGAGGTGCCACAAGCCAGCACCCAGGAGGATGCAATACTATCCAGTGGGCCATCCTCTGCTTGGAGACAGCCTTTCCCTTCGGCTGGCCTCCGTCAAGTCAAGTCAAATTTATTTATATAGCGCTTTTACAATTGGTAATTGTTTCAAAGCAGCTTTACATATTAGAAGCACAGAAAAAAAGGGAAGTGGTTAAAAATAAGCTGTACAAACAAGCTTGGTAATATGTTACATATACAAGATGGTGCTACATTAAGCCAATGTCGGTTGACTTCCAGGGGTGGAAAAAACCCTTGGAAGATATTTATAATATATGTAAATGGATATGGATATCAAAATCTGAATTATACACTTTTATTATAGAGATTAAAAATAGATCATATATAAATATATGTAAGCGGATACAGGGATTAAAAATCTGAATTATAGATGCAGCCAGAACTGGATCTGTAGGCCCATTGTCTCCTGGGCTACGTTGTAGTCAGGTCCAGACACAGGTTCTCCATCTGATCTGGATACAGCCTGGATCCAGCACCCGGCAAACCTCAGGATAAGCAGAGAGACAGATATTAGCGTAGATGCCATTCTTATTCTGATGTACAGGTATATCTAGTGTTATAGGAAATGTTCTCGGTTCCGGCCGACCTAATTATTGCAGCGTAACAATCCTTTAACGGATTTGAAAAATGTTAATGTATTGATAATGTGTTATGTGTATGCAAGAGCAAAGAGATGTGTTTTTAGTCTAGATTTAAACTGACAGAGTGTGTCTGCTTCCCGAACAATGCTAGGAAGATTGTTCCAGAGTTTAGGTGCTAAATAGGAAAAGGATCTGCCGCCTTCAGTTGATTTTGATATTCTGGGTATTATCAACTGGCCTGAATTCTGAGATCGCAATAAACGTGAAGGACTATAATGCATTAAGAGCTCACTTAGATACTGGGGAGCTAAACCATTTAGAGCTTTATAAGTAAGTAGCAAGATTTTAAAATCTATACGATGTTTAATAGGGAGCCAATGTAATGTTGACAGAACTGGGCTAATATGGTCATACTTTCTGGTTCTAGTAAGAACTTTAGCTGCCGCATTTTGGACCAACTGTAGTCTGTTTAAAAGCCGAGCAGAACAACCACCCAGTAGAGCGTTACAGTAATCTAGTCTTGAGGTCATGAATGCATGAACCAACTGTTCCGCATTTGTCATTGAGAGCATATGTCGTAATTTAGATATATTTTTTAGATGGAAGAAGGCGGTTTTACAGATACTGGAAACATGACTTTCAAATGAAAGATTGGTATCAAAGAGCACACCCAGGTTCCTAACTGAGGATGAAGATTTAATGGAGCACCCGTCAAGTGTTAGAGAGTATTCAAGGTTTTTTCGTGAGGAAGTTTTTGGTCCAAAGATTAGGATATCAGTTTTTTTCTGAATTTAATAATTAGAAATTTCTTGCCATCCAGTTTTTAATGTCAGCTATGCATTCTGTTAGTTTTGTGAATTTGTAGGTTTCGTCAGGGCGCGAGGAAATATAGAGCTGAGTATCGTCAGCGTAGCAGTGAAAACTAACACCATGCTTCCTAATTATCTCTCCTAAAGGGCAGCATGTACAGAGTGAAAAGCAACGGTCCTAGTACTGAGCCTTGTGGTACTTCATATTGAACCTGTGATCGATACGACATCTCTTCATTAACTACTACAGACTGATAACGGTCAGATAAGTACGATTTGAACCATGCCAAAGCAATTCCACTAATGCCAATATAGTTTTCAAGTCTTTTTAGAAGAATGTTGTGATCGATAGTGTCAAAAGCAGCACTGAGATCTAATAACACTAATAGAGAAATACAGCCACGATCGGATGATAAGAGTAGATCGTTTGTAACTCTAACGAGAGCAGTCTCAGTACTATGGTATGGTCTAAATCCTGACTGGAAATCCTCACAGATTCCATTTCTTTCTAAAACGGAGCACAGTTGTGTTGAAACTGCCTTTTCTAGTATCTTTGACAGAAAAGGTAGATTCGAGTTTGGCCTGTAATTTACTAAATCTCTCGGATCTAGTTGAGGTTTTTTAATAAGAGGTTTAATAATAGCCTGCTTAAAGGTTTTTGGCACGTATCCTAGTGTTAAAGATTAATTAATTATATCAAGAAGTGGACCTACGACCTCTGGAAGCATTTCTTTCAGTAGTTTAGTTGGCATTGGGTCTAACATACATGTTGTTGATTTTGATGATTTGATAAGTTTAGATAATTCTTCCTCTCCTATAGCGGCGAATGATTTTAGTTTTACCTCAGGGACACTACAGTGCACTGTCTGAAGCAAAACTGTAGACGGTTGCATGTTTTTAATTTTCTCTCTAATATTGTCAATCTTGCAAGTAAAGAAGTTCATTAAGTCATTACTGCTGTGCTCTATGGAAACGTCAGCAGTTGAATCTCTGTTTCTAGTTAATTTAGCCACTGTGTCAAATAAATACCTAGGATTATGTTTGTTTTCTATTAAGAGATTTGAAAAATAAGTAGATCTAGCATTTCTTATAGCCGTTCTGTACTCAATCATTTTTTCTTTCCACGAAAGGCGAAAAACTTCTAGTTTTGTTTTCTTCCAACTACGTTCAGCTTTTCTAACAGCTCGTTTTAGAGCCCGAGTGTGCTCATCATACCACGGCGTTGGATTAGTTTCCTTAATCTTCTTTAGACGTAAAGGAGCGACTGCATCTAATGTGCTGGAAAAGAGAGAGCCAATAGTTTCTGTTGCAGCATCGAGTTCTTCTAAGTTGTCAGGTATACTAAGGCGATGAAACTGCTCGGAGAGATTATTTATAAAGCAGTCTTTAGTGGTAGACGTGATGGTTCTACAATAGTTATGGCTGGGTTGTGGTTTTGTAGCCTTGGCTAATTGTATTATACACGAGACTATATAATGATCTGATATATCATCGTTCTGCTGTAGAATTTCAACAGCATCAATATCAATTCCATGCGACAGTATTAGATCTAGGGTATGATTACGACAATGAGTGGGTCCTGACACGTGTTGTCTAACTCCAATAGAGTTTAAAATGTCTGCAAATGCCAATCCAAATGCGTCTTTATTATTATCTACATGGATATTAAAATCACCAACAACAAGGACTTTATCCACAGCCAGTACTAACTCTGATAGAAAATCAGCAAATTCTTTGATAAAGTCAGTATGGTGCCCTGGTGGCCTGTATACAGTAGCCAGCACAAATGTCAGCTTACATAATGTTACATAAAGCACCATCACTTCAAAGGAATTATATTTGAAATTCTTTTGAATGATTCTGAATATATTACTATAAATTACAGCAACACCTCCCCTTTGCCTTTCTGTCGAGGATTGTGTCGATAATCATAACCTTGAGGACTAGATTCATTTAAAGTAATGTAATTGTCTGGTTTTAGCCAGGTTTCTGTCAAACACAGCAAGTCTAGTTTATTGTCTGTGATAATTTCATTTACAATAAGTGCTTTTGAAGAAATAGATCTAATATTCAGTAACCCAAGCTTTATCATTTGTTTATCGGATTTATCTGTGATTTTCATTTTTTGAACATCAATTAAATTTTTACCCTTAAAAGGTTTCGGAAGTTTTTTTTGTATTTACTAGTTCGAGGTACAGACACAGTCTCTATGTGATAATATCTAGGTGAAAGAGTTTCTATGTGCTGTGAATTATCTGAGTTCTGTGACGTGAGGCGGCTAGCAGACGGACGGTTTAGCCAGTTTGTCTGCGTCCTGATCTGGGCCCTGGTTTGTCATGTTTCAGCTCTAAGACTATTTGCCAAATTTCTAGATAGAAGAGCAGCACCATGGGTGATGTGCGGGATGCTGTACCTCGCGGTGGATCGATGAATGCCGGGCAACAACGTCTCCACAGCTTCCCGATCTGGCGAGGACAGATCAGAATAACATGCATCAGATAAATCCGCCATTCAATCGACAAGGAAGGTTGGTTTAGAGGAAAAAAAGAAAGTAGACAGTAGCTAGCAGGTTAGTGGGCTATGGCTAACACTAGGTGATTACGCTGGTGGATTGCTAGTAATAAATCGTTCCATTTAGTAATACTATGCAATAGGTTAAGTAATCTAGTGAAAAATAAGAAAGTTATATTATGTGAATAGGAATAAAGAGAAGGATTTAGGATAAACTCCACGAAGCTCCGAGCGTAGGTCAGTCAGCAGGCAGGCAGCAGCGTTCGTAACAGACAAAGAGCTGGTTTGAAGTCCTGAGGCTTTGAGTTCTGTCTATGTACAGTCTCAAAGCACGAACTGGACAGAGAAAAGCCAGGGCTGGGTCTGCAAAGTCAGCAGCAAAGTCTTCATAGACAGAATCTTTAAGTCTGCTGACTGCAGGGGCACAAAGTGAGTACTCTGGAGTGCTCGAAGCCCCAGAGCAAGGTCCCAAGAGGGTATGGTGAGAGAGAGGTCAGGAGGATTTAACTGTCTCACCCCCCTAAGGAACCTGACGACCAGGTCATGCTTACCAACAGACTTGCCATCAATGTGGTCATGGTATGTGGATATTACGACAGCATGAACTTTGAGGGTGGAGGGAGACAGCCTACACTCCAACCCTTGCTGTATGAAGGAAAGCATGACTCCGATCAAACATCTTCCGGGGTCTTCTCGGCGAGAAGAGCACCACTCAATGAACAGGTTCCACTTCAAGGTGAAAGAAGGTCCTTCCTCAGAGGGATGCGCCAGGGAGGGGCTGTCGCAAGGAGCATGATTCCAGGAACCAGGTCTGGTTGGGCCAATAGGGTGCAACTAACAGAAACTTCTCCTCATCCTCCATGACTTTGCACAGGGTCTGTGCAAGTAGGCTCACTGGAGGAAACGCATATTTGCGAAGGCCCCAGGGGCCAGCTGTGTCAGTTCATCTGTGCCAACTGTTCCCTCAGAAAGGGAGTAGAACAGCTGGAAGTGAGAGGTTTCTGGAGAGGCAAACAGGTCTACCTAAGCCTCTCTGAACTCTCTCCAAATCAACTGGACCACCTGGGGGTGAAGTCTCCACTCTCCCGGCAGCGCAGTTCATGAGAGCTCGTCAGCCATACGGTTGAGCACACCGGGGACATGAATGCCGCGTAGCGAGCTCAGATGCTTCTGACTCTAAGGTTGATGTATGCAACAGTCACAGTACTGTCCGTAAGGACCAGCATGTGCTTGCCCCGTAACAGCCTCTTCAGGTGGCTCAGAGCAAGACGTACTGCTAGCAACTTGCCAATGCAGTTGTGGGCCTGTCCACACCCCTGACACTGCATGTCTGTTGTACGTGGCATCCCAGCCGTTGGCAGAGGTATCTGTGAACACCACAGCATGCCGGGACACCTGCTCTAGGGGCACTCCTGCCCAAAGAAACAAGGGGTCCGACCACAGGCTGAAGCCTTGTGATTGACGTATGTTGAACTGAATGGGAACAGTAGGTCTTAAGTGTTCAATGATCATTTTACAGGTAGGCAAAGTAACATGGTCAAAAGAAGACCAAATCGCGGAGCCCCATGCATAGCCATTCCACCGTATGGGTAACATTTCTGTCCCCAGGAAATATGCATGAAAATTAATTCTAAAATACATTTTATTGTTAAGCAAAATATCCTGAACATTACCGTAACTGCAAATTTAAAATATATAATTTAAAACACTATTAAAAATTACTCAGAACACAAAAAATAGCATTTGTTGCATGTCCCTGCTATCTAAACCTAAACTTTAATCATTAAAATCTTTCAGAAATCTTATTATTTTATTCAATTCAATTCAATTCAAATTTATTTGTATAGCGCTTTTCACGATACATATTTCAAAGCAGCTTTACAGAAAATGGATGTCAACATTACAATTTAAAGAATGTAGTTAGCAAATAATATACTTTAGGTAATTACAATCACTGTTAGCAGTTTAACTGAAGGTAGAAGTAATGAGCTCCTGGAAAATGAATTACATTAACAATAAATTAGGATATAGAGATTGTGCAATGTGAATGTTGATCTAGATGATTGCGTCTCCTGAAGTCCTCGCAGGAGCTGGCGCCGTCTCTTCACAGGTGATGGTCATCTGAGGTCTTCAGATGCTGGATACAAACTGAAGCTGATGTACTCTCTAGTCACCTCAGGGCGGGTGTCCCGAGGTAAAACAGAAAAGCAAAAGGAGAACAATTAGCGTAGCTGCTGTTCATAACTTTAAGCAAAGATAGTCATGTGCAGTTGATCTGGTATGAGATGAGTTATGTGAATGCTTGGCTAAAGAGATGCGTCTTTAATCTAGATTTAAACTGGGTGAGCGAGTCTGAGCCCTGAACATTATCAGGAAGGCTATTCCAGATTTTAGGAGCCAAATGTGAAAACGCTCTCCCTCCTTTAGTGGACTTAGATATCCTAGGTACAACCAGAAGTCCAGAGTTTTGTGATCTTAAAGAGCGTGAAGGATTGTAGGGCGATAGAAGATTGGTTAAGTATACAGGAGCTAAACCATTTAGAGCCTTATAGGTCATTAGCAATACTTTATAATCGATACGGAACTTAATGGGTAACCAGTGTAGAGATGATAAGATTGGTGTTATATGATCATATTTTCTTGACCTGGTAAGAACTCTAGCAGCTGCATTTTGTACTAATTGTAGCTTGTTTATTGAGGAAGCAGGACAACCAGCTAATAATGCATTACAGTAATCTAGTCGAGACGTCATGAAAGCATGAACTAACTTTTCTGCATCAGAAATAGATAACATATTCCGTATTTTAGCAATGTTTCTGAGGTGAAAGAAGGCTGTTTTTGTAACATATGAAATATGATTTTCAAAGGACAAGTTGCTGTCTAATATAACACCTAGGTCTTTAACTGTCGAGGATGGAGTAACAGTACATCCTTCTAAATGCAGATTGTAGTCTGAGAGATTCTGTGTACAGGTTTTTGGCCCAATAAGTAATACTTCAGTCTTATCTGAATTTAATAGAAGAAAATTACTAGTCATCCAATGTTTTACTTCTTTAACACACTCTGTCAGTTTGGATAATTTAGAGATTTCATCTGGTCGTGATGATATATATAACTGAGTATCATCGGCATAGCAGTGGAAACTAATCCCATGTTTTCTTATAATATTGCCGAGTGGCAGCATGTAGATTGAAAATAGCAGAGGTCCTAACACAGATCCTTGCGGCACTCCATAGTTTACTATCGTTATCTTAGATTTTTCCCCGTTTATATAAACAAAATTGTGACGGTCTGATAGGTATGACTTAAACCACCGTAATGCCTGTCCCTGAATACCAGTGTAATTTTGTAGTCGATCTAGGAGTATTTTATGATCTATAGTGTCAAACGCAGCACTGAGATCAAGTAACACTAGTATTGAGACACAGCCCTGGTCAGAAGCTAGAAGCAAGTCGTTTGTAATTTTAACGAGCGCAGTTTCTGTGCTATGATGAGACCTGAATCCTGACTGAAATTTTTCATAGATAGAGTTTTTTTGCAAGAAGGAGCACAGTTGGACCGACACCACTTTTTCTAGTATTTTAGACATAAATGGAAGATTTGAAATGGGTCTGTAATTTGCTAATATGTTTGGATCTAATTGTGGTTTCTTAATGAGAGGCTTAATAACTGCTAGCTTGAACGGTCGTGGGACGTGACCTAGAGATAAAGACGAGTTGATAATATTGAGAAGAGGCTCTTCTGCTACAGGTAACAGTTCTTTCAGTAGTTTAGTGGGTATTGGATCTAATAAACATGTTGTTGGTTTAGACGCAGTAATAAGTTTATTTAGCTCTTCCTGTCCTATAGTTGTAAAGCACTGCAACTGTTCTTGAGGGGCGATAATTGAGGCTGAATCATAAAACTCTGTCAAAGGTTGTACATTTACAATTTTATTTCTGATACTTTCATTAAAGAAATTCATAAAGTCATCACTACTAAACTGTAATGAAACATTTTGTTCTGGTGATATCTGTTTATTTGTTAATCTAGCTACTGTACTAAATAAGAACCGTGGATTGTTTTGGTTATTCTCTATAAGTTTGCGAAGATGCTCAGCCCTGGCTGCTTTTAGAGTCTTTCTATAGCGGGACGAACTGTCTTTCCATGCGATTCTGAAGACCTCTAAACGAGTTTGTCTCCATTTGCGTTCTAGATTACGAGTTTCTCTTTTCATAGCGCAAGTAATACCGTTGTACCATGGAACACTATTTTTCTCTCTAACCTTTTTTAATCTCATCGGTGCAACAGACGACTTTAATGTACTAGTAAAAATGGTGCACATACTGCTAGTCATTTCCTCAAGATCATTTGCGTGTTCGGGTACGAACACGCAAATGTTTGTTGTTTGACTCCATATACCATCTATGCTAAACAAAAATACATTTCATGAGAAATCCATAAAATACATGTTTTAGTCATATTCCCAGGTTTTCACTCAGTCCTGTTACCCTCACACATTGCCCCCTCTAAAAAACTTGGAATATGCCACATGACACATTTTCAAAAGAAAGTTGCATGATATGGATCTTATGCAGGCCATGAGAAAACCAAAATTAATTTCTGTATATTTGATGAATTGTAACTATGACTGAGAAGGTCAATCTCAACGTACTGTCCTGTACCTAAATTATTTCTTAGATGTTATTTGTTTATTTTTTTTTAAAAAATATTAACTTTAGGTAAATCACTAGAATTTGCTTAGTGTCATAATGCTATTAGCATTTATGCTATTAATATATTGTGGCATAAAGAGGCCTAAAGAGGTGGAGATGAAACTTGCTGCTTTGGATGAGTCTGTAATACGGTTTCATGAGATTCACGACACATACCAAAAAACATTAGAAGATGATAATGACCTTAGAGCTTCTGAGGGCTTTTTAACATCAGTCCTGTGTGATGTTCAAGACTTGCAACACACAGTCTTGAGCTGGCTTGACGACTTTAAGCCATCAATGGAGGATCCAAGCATAGAATCTTCAGATGCACTTAATTTCCAGAGGAAGTGCCAGTGTTTGATGCTTGATGAAGCTGTTAACCCTACAATGTCTTCTGTAGAACAGCTATCTACCCAGCTACAAGGGCTGCATAATCTAAGACAGAAAGAAAAGAAAGAGTTTTCCATTTTCGACTGCATCAGTACACTGTCGGACAAGCTAGAGATGCAATCTCACATTGCTTGTACAACCCCAACTCCAGCCTGGGCTATGCAGATGCCATTCTATGCTATTCTGAAGAGACGTTTTGGCAATCCATATGCAATATCACAAGCATGGGTTGACAAGGTGCTTAATTACAAAGACGTTAAGGACAACAACCATTTGCAAAGCTTCGCTGATGTTCTGTGTAGCTGCAGAGAAAATTTAAAGGCAATGAAGTGTGAGGAAGTGTTGAATGGTGGACGCACTTTGCTACAAATCGTAGAAAAGCTACCTGAAGACTTAAAGAAAAGATGGCTCACAATAAACTACGAGATCATAAAGTTGCTCCTTTTGATGTCACCAAAGTAAGGAAGTTGGAGTTTTCTGTTTACCCTCACGGTTCCACAAAGGTGTCAAGTGGGCTCATCTTATGCAGACTGGTCAGAGCCGATTTAGTGATTAACGAACACAGTTCATCAGGTTTAAAGCATTCTGAAAACTCCAAAGTTTATTGATTATCCTGATACATGTGCATATGCTACAACATAGTCAGTCTTGTTGAATCAGAAGCTGCTAAGTGAGCAGATCCTATCTTCAGGAATCTTCATAGCCCTGCCATTTGAAATTCTCTAGCAAATTTTAAATCATGTACTAAGTCAAGTTTCAATAAGAAAAGGCAGACATTCGCAACAGTGTCAGTTACTAATGAATCCACCACATCGTCCACACCAAAGACAACATCAATATTTAAGTGTCCAAAATGCACTGATGGACAATTTCTGAACCAATGTCAAGCCTTTAGAGCTCTGTCTGTTCAAGAGCGTTTAGCCTTTGTTCAACAAAAGCAACTCTGTCTGAACTGTTTCATGAAAGGTCATCGCAGTATTGTCTGTACTCGCAGTTGGGTGTGCAAGGTGCCTGGATGTGGAAAAAAACATAATAGCTGCTGAAGATGAGCCAGCTGCTGACCCACCACAAGCCATTCAAGCACATGCTACCAGAAAGTATATTGAAGCCAGTCAAAAGAAGATGGCACTTCCTATCTTGCCAGTAGTGGTTTCAGACAGACACAATCGATTCTCTATGAATGTCTTTGCTTTGCTTGACAGTGGCTCTAATGGGACCTTTGCTTCTAAGAAGCTAGCTCATGCTCTTAAGATAGAGTCACGCAAAATGAACATTAAACTCAACACCATGGAGACAAAAAATCTCAACGTAGTCACGCTAGCAGTGGACCTACGAGTTGAAGATGCTCAACAAAGGAACTCTTAACTCATGAAGGGAGTGCTCTGTCGAGATCACCTGAACATAAGTCTAGACAACCTAGTCACACAGAATGAGGTATTTCAGTGGCCACATCTGAGGGAAATTGCAGATGAAATTAGTTTACATGATGTTGATTTAGCTGATGAAGTTCACCTGCTGATAGGTCTAGACCAACCAGACATACTTGCTCCTCGTGAGACACGCTGTGGTGAGTCAGGCGAGCCTTACGCAATTTTGACTGGCGTGGGATGGACACTCCATGGACCAGTAGCTGATGGTTCAACATCTATCTCTGCCAATTTCGTTCAAGCTGACCACTGTCTACAACAAGCTGTTGAAAGATTTTGGAAACTGGATGATCCAGTGCATGTGAACAATGATTCATTGTCAGTAGTCGACGAGCAAGTTGTGGATCTATGGAACAAGCAATCAGTCAAAGAAGATGGTCACTACACACTCCCAATCCCTTTCAAAGAACATCCACCATGACTGCCTAATAACTACACAATGGCCAAACATCGATTAGACCTTCTAGGAAAGAGGCTAAAGAACGACCCAACTTTACGTCAGAAGTATACAGAAGGTATCTCAGACTCTTTGCTGAAAGGATACGCAGAAGAGGTTGTTGACATTAACAGAGAAGATGGTTGCGTGTGGTACCTGCCACATCATCCAGTGTTACATCAACGCAAGCCAGAGAAAGTCTGTATTGTCTTCGATTGTGCAGCACGGTACCAAGGTAATTCGTTGAATGATCATGTTCACCAAGGCCCAGACCTTACTAATAGGCTACTCAGAGTTCTTCTCAAGTTTAGGCAGGAACCCGTTGCTCTGAATGCGGACATCGAGAGCATGTTTTATAAAAATCTGAGTGCCATCTGGTGAAAGAGATGTGCTTCGCTTCCTGTGGTGGGAAGTTAATGACCCAGATAAACCACCTAAGCATTATCGTCTGACTGCTCACCTTTTTGGAGGTGTCTGGAGTCCTAGTGCTGCCAATTTTTCCCTGCAGTGAGTGGCTGAAGACAACCATGGAAACTTCTCTGATGTCAATGTGGAAACAGTGAGGCGAAATTTCTATGTTGAAGATTGTCTTAAGTCGGTATCAACAGAGGAGGTTGCCATCAAACTTGCTTCTGAACTCCGGGAATTGCTCACCTGTGGAGCCTTTAGATTAACCAAGTGGTTAAGTAATTCTAAGGAAGTGATGAAATCAATACCAGTTGAGGACTGGTCAAAATCATTGCATTTGGTAAACCTTGACCAAGAGGATTTGCCATTTGAACGAACACTGGGCGTCCTTTGGGATGTGGAAAGAGATTGCTTTACATTTGACGTCAAGGCAGTGGACAAACCTGCAACAAAGAGAGGAGTATTGAGCACTACCAGTTCCATCTATGATCCTTTAGGATTTGCAAGCCCTTTCGTGCTCAAAGCAAAAGCAATCTTTCAAGTAGGGCTGGGCGATATATCGAATGCTTTTGTCACGCGCATTTCGTCAGTAAAGCCGGTTCCCTGATTGCCGCTAAATCGCCATCACCTGCTTTCAAATGGAGCGGCATTTAATAGACAGAGCCGTAGTTCACTGATAAGCCACGCAATATCGCGTTCAATATCGATATGAATCGCCGTCGATATTGAACGCGATATTGCATGGCTTATCGCTTTTAACCCTGTGGATGATGTCTCTCGAGGAATGAATATGGGAGAGATTAGGGATGCTCATTTCGGTTAACTTTCTCGACCGACAACCGACGCTCGTTATCCGATTATTAACCGTTAACTGATAAGATTAAAATGTTGTATAGCGTATATGATGATAATATGACATATATATGACATTAAATAAAAAAATACAATTGACGAGTGTCTGTGTCTTCCACGGGTTTATTTTAACATGCAAACAGCAGCATAGAACAGATAAACAACAGAACCTGGATTCACATTATCAAATTCGCACCTGCATAATTTAAATAAAAAGGCATAAAATAAATAGGCCTACACTAAATATTTTTCACTTAAATGTTTAACAAATTAAGATGACAAAAAAAAAACACGGTGAATCGATTGAAGCTTTGAACAACCGGTATTTTAGACATTTTTTCCGTCAAATAAAAATAGCAGGCCTACCTCAAGGATTGTTATTTGTTATGACCACGGACGGTGTACGGTGTCCATTAACTACAAATCCTCACGAAAACTTCAGTCAAGCCAGCTCGCGCGTCAATCTGAGAGACCAGCCTCTTACCTTAAAGTGTCAAATTTCTTGGTTTCTGAATGGACGGTTTTGCTTGATTGACAAACGCTAACGTTCGGCCACGATTTATATACCATCGTCCTGTCCTAAAACGTTAGCACGCTGTGATCGATTGCTTGGAGATCGCGTGTTTCTCTGTTCGAGAGCGCATTTCCTCTTCTTCACATCTGCGACAAAACAGTTGATTATTTATGAAGGAAAGCTCACAGAAACGTGAAAATGGTCTCATTTGAAAGAAAATGTCCTAAGCTAAAAGATGATATATTGTGACTGATTGAAGCAGCCCTTATCAAAAGTGCGGGGGGGTCGATTTCTGTCTTTTCAAAAGTGCGGGGTCGTCTTGACCCCCCTGTCCCCCGTGCCTATCGAAATGGTCAGTACTTCTTTTCGCTCGCTTCATTTTGCTTGTTGCTTAGCGAAATATGTCTGGCACGTGTGAAACGCCCCGCGAGTTAACAAATAAGCATATATGTAACTATATATAGCATATTTTTCTTTAACCATGCAGCAAAAAAAAAAAAAAAACAAACAAACAAACAAACAAAACAAAAAAAACGTTTAACTGATAGTATTAATCGGTTAAAATTATTACTTTCGGTTAACGGTTAAACGGTCAATGTGAGCATCCCTAGGAGAGATTTTGTCAAATAAACAATGGGTATCTGGTCCGCACTTTCTACAACTTGAGGAGGAACATTGGCCTGCTCAACCTATCATAAATGATTTGCCAGAAGAAGCAGAGATCAAAAGAGCCAAAGAAGTCTATGCAGCTAGCATAAAATGCAGTGGACAGACTACTGGAGCGATACTCCAGTTGGCATCGATTGAAAAGGGCTACTGCTATCTTGTTGCGTGTCAAGGCTTTGTTACGCGAGAAATCAAGTGTGCATCTTTCTGACCCCATCACTGTTTGCGAGCTCCAACAAGCAGAGTTAGCCATTCTCAACCACATACAAGCTGCATCTTTTGGATCTTTTCAAGCCAAAACCAGTTCCTTTCTCAAGCTTAAACCCTTTGAGGATAAAAAACAACCAACTCCTTTGTGTGGGAGGCAGACTAACAAATGCCCCAATTCCATTTGAGGCTAAACATCCAGTGATTCTACCTAACAATCATCACGTCACCCAACTGATTATCGGTCACTACCATCTTCGCTTGGGTCATGCAGGTCCAGAGCACGTACTTGCGGAAATTCGCCAACGTTTCTGGATACTAAAAGGACGTGCTGTCATTAACCGAACTGTCCACAGTGTCACAAGTTAAGAGCTAAGCAGCAAATCCAGCAAATGGCAGACTTACCTGACTCTAGAGTGACACCAGGTGAGCCTCCATTCACACGTGTGGGCATAGACTACTTCGGGCCATTCGTGGTTAAGAAGGCATGCAGTGAACTCAAGAGGTACGGATGTTTGTTTACATGTCTCACTACTAGAGCTAACCACTTGGTAGTGGCACACACCCTCAATACTGACTCCTTCGTCAATGCCTTACAGCGGTTTATCGCTAGGAGAGGCCCACCCATGGAAATACGATCGGATAACGTGACTAATTTCGTCGGTGGATTACGAGAGTTGTGGAAAGCCATTAGTGAATGGAATCGACAAAAGATTTATGATTACCTGCTGCAGAACAATGTAAAATGGATCTTTAATCCACCTGCCGCCTCCCACATGGGTGGTGTTTGGGAGCGACAAATTTGCACCGTTCGTTCCATTCTAAACACTGTCCTATCGCAGCAGGCACCAGATGATGAGGGGTTGACAACCCTGTTTTGCTGCGCTGAGTCTATTGTCAGTGGTAGACCAGTCACTAAACTCTCAGACGACCCGTCAGATCCTCTACCACTCACACCAAATCATCTGTTGTTACTCCATTCCTGTCCAATTCTACCTCCGGGAGCCTTCGTAAAACAAGACCTTTACAGACGCAGATGGTGCCAGGTGCAATATCTGGCAGATGTCTTCTGGTGCAGATGGCTCAAGGAGTATTTACCTGCATTGCAACAACGCCAAAAATGGCTACAACCAAAGCAGAATCTTCGAATAGGAGATCTTGTGCTTATTCTGCATGAAAACACACCCCGCAATCACTGGCCGCTAGGTCTGATTACTCAAGTCTATCCAGGTGCAGATGGACTTGTGCGTACTGTGGAAGTGAAAACACAGGCAGGAGTCTTCAGTCGTCCTGCAGACAAAATCTGCCTCCTGGAAGCCAGTTTTCTCAGTTGAATTAGCTAAATTGAGACATCACCCTTTCCTTTGTTTGAATGACCTGTTTGGGTCATTGGGGCCGGGATGTTGGGTGCTGCCCCTTTAAGGATGCTGTATACCAGGTTGCCATAAAGTAACACTCAAAATTAATTATAAAAGTTTATCTTATATAAGTGAAAGCTGAGTAAGGTGTTCAACACTAGAAATTAAGACATAAAGTGTATTGGACGCTGCCCCTTTAAGGACGCTGGTATGGTGGGCACATGTGATTTGCGGAAAGAGAAAGGAAAAAAAAAAAAGGTTGCATATAGAAACACAGAGAGAGAAAGCCATGTTGGTCTCACGTTAATCATAACTCAACTTCTATAACTATTTCAGTTTGAAACTATAACTTGAAACTATATGTATATTCCCAGCATGGTGAGTGATTTGTGTGTTGTTTAAGTTAACTAGTTTCTGATGTGTTGTGTTGATCGTTATGTGCGATCATAGCCATAGCGCCTAAATGGCTAATGTTATACACATGTGTTTAATGTTTGTGTAGACATTTACTGTTTGTATTGCTTGTTGCAATATGTTACATTTAGTTGGTAAACAAAGTTTAGTATGCGTTTGTGACACAGAGACTGTTACAGAAATATGTGCTAATGCTTAATGCATATATGTGACCCGATCTGGCGAAATGTCGGAAGTCGCAACGTTCTATTTTAAGATATGGGCCAATAATGTGGAAAAACAATGAAAAACTTTTTCTTTTTTTTCTTTTTTTTTTTTAAGCTAATTTCAAAGAACAGACTTTCAAAAATAATCTCCCAAAGTTTCGTAGTCCAGATAATTGAGTAAAGGCATTTAAATGGCTATTAAATTTGACATGGTTTTACTAAATTCGCTTGAAATGAACTTTTCAACTCCTCTCATCACTTATGAGCATTTCCCGGTATCCGTCATTATCTCTGCTCTACAAATATGGTGTTACACGTTGTATAGAACCAATCAAAAAGCTTAGAAATGTAAACACACTGACCTAAACGCTGATTTTTAACAATGGGAAGCCCCGTTTCGACTGACAGGCACGCTATCGGTCCAGCCATCCTCCTGTCAGACTAGCGCGCCTTATAAAATAAAACTCCCATTTGCGTGTCTCTTTTTAAAAGCCAATAAAAATTGAATCCATATAGGTAGCACAAAAATTCTTTTTGCATACAAAACCAGAGACTTTAAGCTTTCATATCAAGCCTCCAACATGCTTCTGTTACGTTGTTTTCACCCTCTAATGAGTCTGAGTAATATGCGTTTACAACAAAAACAGCACAGCCGCTAAATGAATACAAGTATGTATATTTCACGTGCTCATAACTTCATGAAAAATGCACAATCATAAAAATGGCACATCAATATTTAAAGCAGACTGTCAAGATTAAAATGAATCCAAAATTAATATAATATATTGCGTTGATCACAAGATATTAGTCATGGAATGATTTAACATACTTGGCTAAAAACATGTCTCTCATCTCTCCGGGATGCAGTGTGTATCCAATGTTCCTGGACCCATCCATGTTCGTTTTCCAATGTGGAATAACGAAATAGATATCATTTTAAAGCTTAGAATCTCATCTTTTTAATGCATCTAACCATTTTGAAAAACTCCTAACGAGTGCTGAGAAGCACCTCTAAACCGGAGTTTACCGCCCGTTGGCGCCACCTGGCTGCGGAAAAAATGAACAACAATTTATCAAAATATTCTTTATGCTATCACCACGAAATTTGAACCAGATGCAGCTCACATATAGGAGAGCATCACCAAAAAATATTTTTTTAGCGATCTTATTGTGTTCCTTTCTCAGCAAGAAAATGTCCAAATGTAATGTAATTTATATTTTCTTAAAATTTTAAATGTTTTCTATCAAATGATACCTACCTTTTGACTCTCCTTGCTACAGTTTTGGAGTTATGAGTCTTTACTTTTGTGTGTGTCGCTCAGAAAGAAAAAAAAAAAAAAAAAAAAAAAAAATCTAAAAAAGCCTTCAGGTCTTAAAGGGTTAATTCAAATAAATACTTTCAAATAATTTGAGCTTCAGCCTGGTTTAGCATTTATATATATAAAAATGTCTTTGGTCAAATTAAGCTGTAAAATAAATAGTTTATCCCTTGCGATGGATTTTGAAAGATATCAACAAAAAATTGGGCAAAAAACTTTAAAAGCGATTTTCTCAAGGGTTTTCAATTTGAAAAAGAGGGCAGACAACCATAATTCAAATGGGTATATCTAAAATAAACCATTCAAGGTATGACATTGACTATGATATCATTTTAAAGCGTATTGTCTCATCTTTCCATTGATACCAAAATCTCTATTTTGAAATTTGGGTAACTGTGACTCATTTTGCTGGATCAGGTCACATATGTAATATTTCCTGCAAATATGTGATATTAGCATTATTGGGATTATTATATTTTGATTTATAAGCATATAATTTAATGTTTACTATCCAAAACTGATGTTTAAGGTAGAACATTCATTTGATGTGAACAATACTGGATAGTAATTGAGATTTTTTTTTTTTTTTTTTTTTTTTTTTTTTTTACAGTTTGACCACAAACACATATGCACATAAATACTTAACTAAAATCAAACAACAACAACAACGACCAAATGTGTATATTGTGAGTTATGCACAAGAGGAATAAAAAAAAAAAAAAAAAAAAAAAAATCAAGAACCAAGTTAATGTTATCATTTCATGGGTAACACAAGGCTAAGTATTTTGACTCTATTGTTTGTGAACAATGACAAGAGATTGTCATTCGGATGGCACTGATAAGTTCATTGACATAAATATTTACTTTTGAGAAATGAACTAAGGATTTTGAGAAAGTTGTAGACTTTGCAGGTTGCAGGTAATCCATTGTGTGGTGCTGTTTGTACTAATTGGTTTAAGAAATGTACCTACTGGTTTGCAAATGTTAAGGATGATTTGAGAAATGTACCAAAGTGACTGAGAAAAACTGTAATCACATAGTTTCTAAAACACACTTAGAAATTAAGGATCACTGAAGCAATGGTGACAAATACATCTAAAATATCAACCAGCATTACAAGTAATTTGCAATATGCCATTTTCTTCCCTGGCAGGTGTCTGAATTAAAATGTCGAAACGTTATCTCTAACTAAAAGAACAGCTATAGCTCAGGAAGAGAAAACAGATAATCAGACTAATGCAGTGGCACAGGTCGACAGGCAGAGAGCCGCTTCACAAGAGCTCTCAACAGGAAGCAGAGTAACACAAGACAGTGCAATTATTGCAATAATTATTATTGCAATTATTACTATAACCCGGCACACACCTACAATATTAAAGTCATAAGAATATAAGATAGTTTCTCTAGGCAGGTATCAAAAGCTAGTTATTTGCTGTTTTGATGTGATCACTTGGGCTTATTTACAAGGATAATGCTCGGTGAGGGAAAGACCTAATTTGATGTGAGATTTGGTGGACAGCAGAGTTTGCTCAAAGGGTAAATATTAATAATTATTCATAACTCATTATGATTATTCATTATGATTAATTAAGAATATCTGAAACCGTTAATCTGATTAACTTGATGTAGCTACATTAATATTACAATCAAACAATCAGTTCATCCTGTGAACACTAAATATTGATTATTAATTAATTCTAAGAGAAGGGTATTTTTCATGGCCACAGAAAAATAATTATTTCTTAGCATTTACAGCGCTTAGAGCGTGTAACAATATCGATCATTTAAGTGACAATTTATTTGCAGACAGGGAGTCAGAACCAAATATGTATTGTGCACGTTTTATTAACTAAATCACGAACACATAACTAAATTAACAAACACATACATACACACAAATCACACGTACATAGGTAAACTGAGAAATGATAGTTCACAACTTTAGCTAACTAGCAGCAATTTAGTATCATACGATACTTGCATTATGCCTCAGCTGTTTGAAGTTCGGTCCGATGGTGCTGAAGTGCGATGGTGATCTGTGTCTTCTGCACTGAATGAAGGAATGATGACAAACTTGCATGGTTAGTTTGACTCTTCGTCAGGGGCGATTCTAGGATTTTGATTTTAGGGGGGCTCAGCCCCCAATAAGGGTATGATTAAAAAAATATTATTTGACTGACTGTTGCCAGTGCCCAAGGATGTCGACCGGAAGTTGAAGTCGGCTGCGTGCCGCCATCTTGTAGCAGAACTTCACTTGCGTTAGCATCCCATTGGCTCCCATTCATTTTGGCGTCACTTTGACAGCGAATAACTTTACATCTGAGGCGTTTAAAGACTCCATTTGTCCATAATTTATTTCTAAACATACACGACAATGTATAAAGGGCTCCATTACCTTCTATGTTACATTATGGCCCCGTAGAAACAGTTTTTGTAAAAATAGGCTAACGATTGCGTCATAACCACTCGACTCTCTGTCGCACAGTAGAGAAATTACCGTACAGACAGGAGGAGAAGCTCGCAGGCAATAGTATGCATTAACTTAATATGGCGTACTGGCGTTACATTTTAAAATATTATACAAAATAATTAATCAGAATACTTACTCCTGCTCACTCACGCCAAAGAACTCCCCGCTCAAGCTCGCCGTCTCTGCAAGATTAACGATGGCAGTTTGGCAGCCATCTACAATGAAATATTTTAGTTTTTTAGCTTTTTAGCCTTTATAATCAACAATACAGTTGGATATTCATAAAGTCACCCCATGAAAATTGATGTCATTTTAAGTATTTTAACTAACCAGCTAATATTCATTAAGAATATAGACAAACCATGTATTAATGTAATTGTCTATTGGCAATATGATTAATCTGTTCTATATTTATTTCTATTTATTAAAAATAACAACATGAATTATCAATTCAAATCTAGTATAAATAGTATAAATCAAGAAAATCAAAAATCCCTTTACTCTACACTTATTTATGTATCATGACACTCCTCCTGATTCATTATTACTTAATACAAAACTATATTTAATAATACAAAACAAAATAACTCCACATTCTCTCTCTGGGCCATCTAGTGCTTTCAGACAATGATGTGTGTCATTTCTGTGCATGGCTGCATAATGTAATGTCAAAATACATTATAATATGTCTGTAATTGTAAAAAGTAAATTAAAATAAATCATGATCGTTTTCTGAATCTAAAGTATGTTTTCATGGGTGTTAATCACTTCATTTTTGTAGGGATAAAAAACAACTATCACACAAGGGCTGAAGGTGAACGCAGCGAAACGTATTTGTATTGGATGAGAAACCGAGCCGTCCCGTGTGCTCCCAATGCTCCAGTAACAATACATTATGTAAACTGCAATGCATTTATGACAAAGAACTGCACCGATGCAGATGTAATATCATAGCATTAGCAATCTATCAATAAATGCACGCACACACGACACACACCTTGTGCTCTCTGATGTTCGCTCTGCTCGGCGCCCCTGCAGATTAAAAAATGCGCTAAATCCAAGCAGACTCAGATAAGGGGAGGAGCCAAAACTTGACGCAGCTTGCCGCCGTTTCAAATTAGTTTTTTTAAAGGGGACTGAAGCGATCAAAAATTTATTAATCAAATATATTTTTTTAGGGGGGCTGGGCAGAAGTTTAGGGGGGCTGAAGCCCCCCTAAAAAAGGCCTAGTGACGCCCCTGCTCTTCGTGGGAAAAGCGTCTTCTCTCTCTCTTTCTGTGCATGCTGGGAGCATTTGGGTGTGTGTGAGGGTGAACATGGTGAGAGGGCGTCTTGTTTTTTTTCCTGTTCATTTTTATTTTTCTTTATTTCTTTTCACTTCGATGTAATGACGGATAAGTAGGGATATTAATTGGATTGGAAAGGTGAGCTAAAAGTTTTTTTGGAAGTTGTTGGAAGTCGTGACAGAGGCGAGATGGTGTCCCTTCCTGAGGGGGATGTAGTATCTCTCTCGCTCCATCATGGCGTCAGGTGTATGGCAGAACCTGGTGTAACTGTAGAGGATGTATTGCTGGTGGCCAGGGAGCAGATTGGATATGAGAACATTTGCTCAGCCTCCCGCATGAATAAGGCAGTTGTGATTTTCGTGAAAGAAGAAAATCTGGTTAATCGTCTGATAAGGTCTGGTGAGGTTGGTGGAAATGAAATTGAGCCACAACCTAGCACATCACAGGACTTAGAAATGAGTAATGATAATGAGATAGTTGATGATGCTGCTTTTTCAGATATTTCTGAAATTGGTTCCCAAGTTATGGGAGATGTGCATACAGTAAAAGAAAGAAACGATTTCTTGGATGTAACTTTTGGTGAAGTAGTTGGTAAAGTTAATGATTATTTCCCAGATGTGGATAAATGTATTGCTTCAGTTACATTGCTACAGAGAACAGTAGGCTATGATGAGTTAAGTAAGAAGAAGAGATTTTGTTTGAAGAAATTCTAAGTGAAATTATGTCAAAGATAAATCTCGTACTTCGAAAAATTAAAGAAATTATTAAGCTGCACAGGGTGTCTCTCTTACTAAGGTTTCTTTTTTTATGTTTCTATCCCTTTTATGTTTTTTATTTTTTATTTTTTTTATTTTATGGAGTGTCTGAGGGTTGGCTCCTTAAATATGAATGGTGGTAGAGACAGGAAGAAATTGGCAGTGGTTTCAGAATTTTTAAAAATAAAACAAGTTAATATTGCCTTTTTTACAGGAAACTCATACTGATAATAATGAGATAGGATAGGGTATGTGGTGGGGTGGAAAGCTTGTTTTAAGTCATGGGTCAAATAGTAGTGCTGGGGTTGCTATTTTGTTTTAAAATACCATGAATGTTAATATTTTAACTGTTGATGAAATTGAAAAAGGGAGGATTGTATTAACAAAAGTAGAGTTTGGAGGTTTTTTGTTTGTTTTTGTTAATATGCCCCGAATAATGGGTCAGAAAGAGTGAAGTTTTTTTATGGAACTGAATTAATCTAGAAAATTGATGGTGGTGTGAGTATTATTGTAGTAGGAGACTGTAACTGTACAACAGATTTTACTATTGATAGAAATGATGAAGAACCTCATAATCAATCTAGTTTAGTACTATCCAAAATAATGAACAAAAATGAATTGGTAGATGTATGGAGAATAAGGAACAAACAGGAAAGACAGTACATATGGGTTAAAGTGACTGACAATATGGTCCGTGGGGCTAGACTGGATCGGTTTTATCTTGGAAAAATATGGAACAATAGAGTTATGAATGTTTTTCATTCACCTAATGCTTTTTCAGATCATCATATGGTTGGTTTAGATTTAAACATGAAAGAAATGTCAAGACGCACATATTATTGGCATTTTAATGTTAAACTGTTACAAGATGTTTTGTTCTGTGAGAGATTTACAGTGCATTGTTTTGGAATGAGTGGAAAATGAAAAATAGTTCTTTTGAGAATCTTACCCAGTGGTGGGAAGCTCAATTTTTTGCAACAGTACAAAGGCTAGAAAGAGACATTGTGAAGTTAGAAAAGGAAAATGGACTAATGGATAATCCTGGAACTGTGCAGAAAGACTTTTTGAAAAAGAAGAGAATTGAACTTGGATCTTTCTTACAGGAGCGGACAAAAGGAGCACTGATAAGAGCAAAGTTTTGCTCCATTAAAGATATGGATGCTCCCAGTTCTTCTTATTTATTTATTTTTTTTCTTTTTAAATTTAGAAAATAATAATGTTCAGTAGAAACAGATGTATCATCTGCTGTGTGCAAATGGAACTATAACTTATGATCTGGTGGAAATAAGAAAAATGGCTGTAGATTTTTTTGGAACATTATATGGTAAAGAATCATGTGACTCCAAAAGTACTGAGGAATTGCTTCAGGATTTACCAAAGTTAGCAGATGAACAGAAAAAATTGCTGGACAATGAAATTACTTTTAAGGAACTCACAGAGGCAATGCAGCAGTTGTCCTCAGGTCAATCTCCAGGAATAGATGGGTTGCCAGTTGAATTTTATCAACAATTCTGGAATGTAATAGGAATGGATTTATATGAAGTGTTTTTAAGTTGTTTTAAAGAAAAGTCACTTCCTTTAAATTGTCGACATGCAGTCCTCTCATTGTTACCAAAAAAAAAGGGTGATTTATGTTTATTGAAAAACTGGAGACCAGTGTCCCTATTATGTCTGGATTATAAAATACTGTCAAAATGTCTGGTGAATAGAATCAAGTATTGATTACAGTTTTTGGTTGAGAAAGAACAAATGTATTGTGTTCCAGACAGGTCAATTATTGATACCATTTTTGTTTTGCAGGATTTAGTTGATTTTAGCTACATTACTAATAGTAATCTTGGCATTTTATCATTATACCAAGAAAAGGCATTTTGATCGGGTGGACCATGAGTACCCTTTTAATGTTTTAAAACACTTTGGCAAAAATGTTTTAGCATATGTAAAATTGTTGTATTCAAATGTATTTATCATGGTAAAGGCTGGTGGGGGTCTAAGTGCTCCAGTACCTCTTGGCAGAGGGATTAGACAGGGCTGTCCATTATCTGGGGGCAGTTATACAGCCTAATGATTAAACCTCTCTTACTTAAACTTAAAAAAATATTTAAAAGGTGTATCATTTCAAAATGGAAGTGAAAGTGTTCAATTGGTTTTATCTGCGATCAGACTATATTATGGTGTTTATCAGGTAATGGTGGTGCCCCCCAGAACAATTCACAATTATTAGTTCACTAAATTGTTTTTAATCAAACTTGTTTGGGCAAAAAAAAAAAAAATAAATAAATAAATTATATATATATATATATATATATATATATTATATATACACACAAACACACACACACACACACACCCACCCACCCACCCACACACACACACACACACACACACACACATACATATATATCACATTGATAAGTATGATCTTAGTTTCCTTAGCCAGTCTTTCACTTTTACCAAAAAAAAAAAATGCAACACACTTTCATAAGCTTTAGATCAGTGTGGTAATGTAGGCAATACTGAAAAGTGTCTATAATTCATATCACTTTGCCTGATTCTGCTTATTCTGCAATACACAGCAGTCTGTGTATTCAGAGTGTGAACTCATACACCTCAATGTGTCCTTAACCTGCCTCTGTTTATACAAGTTTATCAAGCTTTATATTGCCTTTCCATTACAAAAAATAAATAAATAAATAAACAAAGAGATGGCAAAATTGTGTGCTATTTTCAGCTATTGTAAAATGTACAGGTTGACTGAAACTTGAGATGTCTAACATGAAATAATGTGATTTATTATTTCTGGGCATGGAGGTGAGGCAGGTGGGAATGCAGTGGTAGTCTGGCATGCTAATATTCTTATGAGATCCTTATAAGTATGAACAAAAGGTCTCAGGAAATGAAAAGGGCAGAAGACTTGGCATCTAATTGGATGGAAGAATTTCTCAAGTCTCCAAATCCTTGTCTCAAGCCTTATTGTATTGTCTATGTATTGTTTCTCTTAAAGTTAACTAATTGTCATCCAAAAACAACACTGATGAATTCGAAACTGCCTTACTGAAAAGAGGTGTAAAGGAATCTAATGGCTCATGTGTTGCATTGCCACTTGGGACAACTCATTATTATAGTTTCCTGCATTAATGTAAAGGTGCTTCCTGTGTCGACCATCGCCTTCATTAATTTCTTTGCCCTGCACCACCACTGGGACCAATAGGAGGGATGTTGCTGTGTGCGGTTGGGCTATGGATAAGCCAGCCAGGTGCTTAGAGGTATTTGTTTCAGATGTTTTTTTTTTTTTTTTTTTTGCCTTTTCTTTTGTATTTTGCCAACTTTTGCCAATAATCCTTCGCCCCCAAACAATTCTTCTCCACCACTGAACCCACTTTTACCAACTGTTCTACCATTTTCACCATCCTTCGTAGGCAGCCAGCAACCCTGGTGTTAATGTTATTAAGGATGCGATTTACCATCTTGTCCTTGGAAATATCAGGTTCCCTTTCAGTCGGTCACATTCGACGTACGTCAGTGGTGACCGATGAATTAGGATATCGCCAGAGAGCCCTATCAGCTTCGAGTGAAACTAAACAAGCCAATGTAATTGCCGTGCGATATTTGCATAACGCGCACCGCCCCCACAAGGTATAAATACGGAAGCGGATGTCTTTCGCTTCAGAGCCAGCCTGTTGTGTTCCTGCTATTGACTGAGAGTGAATTTCTCAAGCCTTTGAAGAACCTTTGTTTCATTGTGCTGGTGTTAAGGCACCCTACAGCGAAGCCGCGAGCCTTCACAGAACAAGCTATTTATACAGCTCGGTGTGTAGGAAGGGTGACATGAGGATCACGGTTAGGGCTTCCCTGCCGAGCTCCGCTCCACGGGCCCCTATCCCCTCAACAACACGGCAGCCTGTGGTGTTACCGGAGGATCGTGGTGGTCCCTCTGTTGAGCGACCATCCGTATCCTTCGGTGCACCTGTGGATGAACAGATGTCGATCGCAGCATCGGAAGTCCTCAGGAGATGAAGACCCAGTTGCACTACCTCCCTCCGGGACCGTAGCGTTGCCCGAGCCTGATCCTGAGTTGACGGCTATGCTTTCCCGGCTGCAGGTGGAGGATTCTAGTCAAGCCCTACCTTCTCGGCTGGACAATTGGTTTCTTGGGGCAGGATGCTGAGGACCAGCGTGGGCCGCCCCGAGAAACCAATCGTCCAACCGAGAAGGTTTGGGACGCGGTGGAGGATTCCAGACGAGCACGACCTTCTCGGCGGCCCTGTACCTTTCTTTCCGGAGGTGCATGAGGAGGTGACCAAGTCGTGGAAAATGCCCTATAGTAGGTGTGTGATGAGATTTTAGACGCGAGACTAAAATGTGATGAGATTTCTCGTCGAGGCGAAAAGTAATCTTGTGATATTGCCATGACAGAGTGTTAGGATTATTAGGAAAGAATATGCCACCGCTACGTTTACATTACGCCTCCACTGTCCTTTTGTTTTGTATTTAAATAAAAAAAACATTTAATTCAGTTGGATAACGCCGCTCTATATTTACAGAGTTACGCGTGATTGTGAAAGTAAACGCGAGTTGCGATTTAAACACGAAATGCGATTTAAATACCCCGCATTTTGAAAGCGGCTCCCTGATGAATGCAAATATATCTCAATATGAAAGCTATTTTAGGCTGGGCAGTGTAGTTGTAACCATCTCTGCTCTGTATCAAAGAAAAATTTGGTCTTATTTGCACTTTGAATATTGAGAGAGTGTGATTATGGTTGCACTTATTGTAAAGTGTTACCATAAAAATGAATAACAGTTTTTTCTTAATCTTATTAAGCACAAACAATAAGGTTTCATTTGTTAACATTAGTTAATGCACTGTGAAGTTGTGTTCAGTTAGGAGGTCAAAAGTTGTAGAAGCTCATAAATCATGTAGAGTAAGATCTGAAGAGACTGAAATCATACAGAAGAGAAGTCAGTCAGTTGAGTAAGTGGCAAAACATTTTACAGTACTTGAATATTGTTGTCTTTTACTGCATATGATAATTCATACTCAGAAAGTAGAACTGCAATGACATTCATTACAAGATGATTAGTTAAAACATTTCAAATACACCTGCAGAATATTTGTTCTAGTCATGTATTTCGCCATTGAGGATTTCTTAAAAATAGTGTGTAAAAATCTTGTCTCGTCTCATCTCGTGAACTCAATCTTGAGTCTCGTCTCGTCTCGTGACATACCTGTCTCGTCACACCCCTACCGTATAGTGTTCATGCCCGGCCTGGTCCCTCTTCCGCCTTCACCACTCTGGATGGCAGGGAGGCTAAGGGGTACACTGGGATCCCCCCAGTCGAGCGAGCTGTTGCGATGCAACTGTGTCCGATGGCCGCTGGCTGGCGCGGTGAACCGTGTCTCCCATCCCGAGCCTGTAAATTCTTGTTGAGCTTGACAGAGAAAGCTTACAGAGCCTGCGGACAGGCCGCCTCTGCGCCTCTTCCATGCCATGGCCCTGCTACAGGTCTATCAGGCCAAAGCACTCATGGACATGCTCCAAGGTGGTCTTGACCAACAGCTGCTGGGTGAGCTGCATGCCGCCACCGACCTCGCCCTCCGGGCGACTAAGGTGATGGCTCGCTCCGTTGGTCAAGCGATGGCTACGCTTGTGTGCCACCTATGGCTGACCTTGGCGGACATGAGGGAGACCAATAAATATCGGTTCCTGGACTTGCCCATCACAGGTCGGCCTATTCAGCGACGTGGTCGAGAGCTTTGCCCAGCAGTTCTCGGCCACACAGAAGCAGACTGAGGCCATCAAACATACCCTGCCCCACTGGCTGCGCAACCTCAGTCTGCTCGTCGCCGCCTGCGTCGTCCTCTGCCCCTGCTAAGTCTGCAAAGCAGCAGCCTCCACCTGCCAGACAGCAGGGAGCCGGTCAGAGACACAGCGCCCAGCCCACTCAATGCCCAAACACAGCACCCAGCCCTGAGGAAGCGGTCCTGAGACGGACGACTTGGAGGAGAGGATTTCAGCTCTTCGGGAGATGATGCCTGCATCTCTCCCTCCCCCGGAGGAGGGCCGAGGAAAATTTCTGTCTCGTATTGTCCCACTGCTGGCTCTCCAGAGTCCAGCAGTACCCACCTTTTCACAAAAAGAGCTGTTTCCCAATCCTCCAGGTCCCAAGAGGGTGCGTCTGGCAGTGTGCGGTGCTCAAGGTTCTTACCACTCCCTTCAGAGTTCAGGTAGTGAACCTGCAAGCGCTGCCTTCGCAGGAAGCTGACACAGCCCTGGCTTTGCTCTGTCCCGTCCGCGCTCTGCGGAGCTCTAGAGTTTAGTATAGTTTCAACCACTCTGGCTGAGAGACCAGCCTCTAGGTACTGAGCCTCCTCAAGGGCCAAGACCCAGACCACCAGTTTCCATAGCTCTGGACGTGGGTTATATATTGTGCCCCCGCCCTGTGAAAGCAGGTCCCTCCTGATGGGAATCTCCCACAGAGGGCCTGCCAGGAGTGACGCGATATTTGACGGACCCTCTCTAGAATTCCCGGGAGCAAAGTGATTGGGGGAAATGTGTACAGATGTAGTCTCAGCCACGTCTGCACCATGGCGTCCAGCCCCAAGGGTGCATGTAGGCGTGAGGGAGAACCACAGCGGGCAGTGAGTCTTTTCTTGAGACGCAAATAGATCTACTTCTGCTGGGCCAAACCTCTCCCATATCGAATCCACCATCTCAGGGTTGAGTCTCCATTCCCCGGGCCTCAGCCCCTGCCTCGACAGGAGGTCTGCATCCAAATTCTGCCCATTATTAACCATGCCCCAGCCCGTGAGGGATGCGTCTGTTGAGACGATTTTCTGGCAACATGGCGCTCCCAACACTGGGCCTTGGGACAGAAACCAAGGATTTTTAAATATCGCCAGGAAACTAAGGGATTTCCCCTCGGGGAAAGCCCCTTGGTTCTTAGCCACCACTTTAGAGGGGTCTCATGTGCAGGAGGCCAAAAGGTATCACATTGGATGCAGCTGCCATGAGCCCTAGTAGCCTCTGAAAATGCTTTACAGTGATGTTCTGGCCTTGCTTTATCCTGGACACTGTGGCCAGGATGGTTTCAATACGTGCAAGAGACAAACATGCCTGCATCGTAATTGAGTCCCAACCTACCTCCAAGAACGTGGTTCTTTGAGAGGGTGTCAACACGCTCTTCTTCGCGTTGAGTCTCAACCCCAGGCATTTGATATGGCCAAGGACGACATCTCAATTCTGAACTGTCATCTCTTGAGTCTCAGCCAGAATGAGCCAGACGTTGATGTAATTCAACACACGGATGCCCTTGAGTCTCTGCAGAGCCAGAGCTACATCCATGCATTTGGTAAACGTGCAAGGGGAGAAAGCTAGGCCAAATGGAAGAACTTGATATTGGAACACTTCGTCCCTAAAAAAGCGAACCTCAGGAACTTCCTGTGTGGAAGTATACGTCCTTTAGATCTATCATGACAAACCAGTCCTCAGACCTGATCTGACCCACGGTAATCAAGCCAGTTAATATTTTGAAACTGAATTTCCTCAGAAAATGGTTCAAATGTTTCAGATCTATAATAAGAAGGATGCAACCCCCCATCCTTCTTCAGAACGATGAAGTACTGGCTGTAGAACCCGGACTCTCTCTCGGGAGGAGGGATGTGTTCTATGGCTTCCCTCACCAAGAGTGAGTGAACTTCCTGTTCCAATACTCGATCTTGCTCTGGGTTTACAGAAGTCCAGACCAACACATTGAAATTCATTTGGAAGACATTTCCATGCTTTGAGAAAATCTACTAGGGGAATCAGCCTCTAGAGGCTGTTCGGGTGTTTTGTTCACGTTGACTTTGGTATCCTGAAGCGAATGATCGGCAGGAAATAATCAAAATCGACTTTCGATGTGCAGGTGCGAGCACTGCATTGCCGCAAACTTTACGGGTGAACAGTGCCCGCATTGATGCTTAGCACATCTACATCCTCAGATGCAGACAGCTTGAGCATCAAACCCTCATTCTGAGCAGAAGAAGCCACAGAGCGGGCTTCCGCGTCAGGATCGAGAGCATCAGAGCTGTCTCATGCACGTCAGCCAGCTCAATCTGCAATCCCCATGCAGGACCCGAACCACGGGAAGCGCAAGCCTGGCCGGCTTCATCAAACATGCCAGGTGGGAGTGGAGCACCCTGAGTGACAGCAACTCACAGTTTGCACGGGCAGCACCCTCGAGTTCTTTCCTGATTTACACGATGAGTTGTGTAAATCATGGACAAGTCCATTCTCTTCCCATATTTCCACCACTAACATCACTGAATATAGATGCATTCAGAATGTTAAAGAGAATGGTTAGGGGATGATGCTGCGGGTTGAACTGGAATAAGGTGCAACACTCACTCTTACAGCACTCTAACTTTTTTTTTAATTAATAAAGTTAGAGTGCTGCATGAATGAGTGTTGCATCTTTTTTCAGTTCATATGCATTTTGATTTTTTTGGCTGCACCTCCTCATCTCTTGGTAGAGAACCTCTTTTTAACAAATGCTGCCTTGCCACTCTGGGTCCCGAGTCAGCAGTTTAACTGCTTGGGAGTGCATGCTCCACTCCCAAGCAGTGAACACAAAGCTTGTGTGTGTCCCCACCCATGATGTAACGAGGACAGGGATGCACACACACCGCTTAAACTGCTGACTCGCCATGATAATATATGTGTGTATGCTTGTGAGAACTAAACAAACAATACCAAATAAGACACACAGTTTCACAAAGAGCACTTGCTGAGGAGCAGAAGCTGATGCTACTGTGTGCCGGCATCTCTTTATAGCTTCCATGTATGCCGTCACATGCCACGTCACCAAAGGCGTCATGACGCAACACCAATCAGGATTGGAATAGTTTTATTCATGCTTCAGATGCTCCACACTAAGGGTGTTCCCCAAAGTGTTGTCAAGATGACGCAGCGCAAATTCCCCCGAAAGGGAACTGTAATTACATGATGTGGCGATTAATTAATCTAATTAATTGCAAATTAATCGCACATCAAATTTGGCTAAGAAATGAATCCCAAAAGATAATTTAAAGTCATACCATAGAGCACCAAAGCATCAAATAGACATTACAGAAAATAGCTTCAGCAAAAATTATTTTATTTAACATAGAATTTATTACACATACTCTAATGTCTGTTTTGTTTTGTTTTGTTTTTTAATATGAAAATATGAAATTATTTAATTAATGAAATGCTACTCAAAATAAGAAACTAATACTGCCAGTTGGTGTTGGTAAATGTATTAATGATTAAGTCATTGAGCCATTAGGCGTGCCTCTATGAAATGTAGGCGAGAGTAGGCGGCAGAAGTGAGGGGAGGAGTGAAGAAGGTGCAGCCAAGAAGGGCAGTCCTCTATTCTCATAGTGGATCAGACACCTACACAATCAAAGGCATATATTGCGGGATTCACACTCCGCTGTGTTGCTGATAAAATGGATGTAATTTAAGTTCTGTTGCTTTTATATGAAAATGAATATAATGAACAAGACACCCGAAGTACTTGTTATTTATTTACATTTAAAAGATGTGTCCATTAATATTTTTTACTTTAAATTACAGATGTTTTTATATATTTTTTTATAAATATGACAATAATCACATAACACATACCGAGATCGCACTGTCAGAGAGTTTGGGAATATTCATACATAATCTATCCACATAAAAACATGATATTAGAGTTTTAAAATTAAACATTTTTAAAAAAGAGAATACATCATGGTGGTTTAAACCAATAAGCATTAAGCTGTGTCATCAGCAAGTCGGTTCCCACCGTGTTATTGATCAGTGCAGTCAGTGGAGAGCAACTGCTGTCATGAGAGTTTATTTGACACATGTCAGCATGATATCAGAGCAAAGCGGACCACACTCGGACACGTTTCTAAGCGGCATACATCTCGCAGTGATCACCGGTGATCGGTTCTGCACAAATTTTGCTAATCTCAAACGAGCCTAGTATCAGATGACCTATGTAGGCCTGGGGCTTGGACAGCCCTAATATATATATATATGTATATATATATATATGTATTTGTATATTTTTATATATATATAAATATAAATATATTTATATATATATATATATTTATATTTATATATATATACATATACATATATATACATATATATATATATTAGGGCTGTCCAAGCCCCAGGCTGCTAGTAACTGACACTACTGGAACTTCAAACAGGATGGGTTCTGTGTGTGTGTGTGTGTGTGTGTGTGTGTGTGTGTGTGTGTGTGTGTGTGTGTGTGTGGGTGTGTGTGTGTATGTGTAGGTGTGTGTGTGTGTGTGTGTGTGTGTGTCTGTGTGTGTGTGTCTGTGTGTGCATGGTGTGTGTGGGAATGTGATCTGGCACTTAGTCCACATGAGGGGCCCTTTGATGTCCCAACGGCTAGGAAATGGGCCCCTCTGTTTTACCTCGGAGGGTAATAAAGGAGTCATAGTGTCTGTTTTTTCTGGACCGGCCGGAGCTGAAGTCTGATTACAACACAGTCCAGCATGCGAGAAGCATTCTGAAGATTCCAGATTTTATTGACGGTCATGATAAGTGTGCATATGCTACAAATGACAGGACTAATCTGTGTTCCACTTGGGCACATAACCAAGTCTGTGGGAGCCAGAATTCTGGTTGGTAGGGGATCAAATACGTATTTGACTCACTGAAATGCAAATCAATTCATAACATTTATAAATTTTTTCTGGATATAATTTTTCTATTTTTTTCTGGATTTGTCATATGTAGTGCAGGCTTCCGTGTTTACGTCAGTACGCGACTTGGCCAAAGCTGAATGTGTGAGCACCACGACACATGCATGTGATGTTGACGCAAGAGCCGGCCAATAATGAGTAGGCATTCGGTCGTCAAAAAAGGAAGCGCAGTTTGATTTTGACGTGACATAAAGCGGTGATATCTAACTTTTTAATTAGTCTTCCTGTTAATGTCATAATTTTGTTAATTCAGACCAATTTTAAAAAAAAACATGCGTGAAAATAAGAGCCAGTATTTATTGCACAAAACAATCATATCCAATAACCTTGCCTCCTCTCGTGTGATTTTCCCCCACATTCATTCTCAGGTACTCCGAACCCCATGCTTTCGTGGTGCTGTTAAAACTTGACAGGCTCAGGAAAGGCAAGACAGAGACTTGGACTCCGACAATCTTCCTTTAGAAAAATGTATTATTTAAGAAAATTAATGAGAAGCATAATTCTGTTTGAGACTAACATGCTTGCATAAACAGTAAGAAGGCAACATTCAATATTTCTCTACAACCTTGGGGGTTGGAATGTAGAATTAGAATGTCTTTGTTCCAATCAAAGATCTTTATTTTTATATTAAGAATGTAACATTTAAAAATAAATAAATAAATGTTTCACTATATTAAAATATTCTGAATATTAAACATTTTTCTTGACTGTTTATGGATGATGAAAAAGGAAATAATTTGCAGCAGAATACAACTTTGCAATCGGATGGTACAATATTAAAATTGTTTATTTGTTTTTATATAAACTTCTACTTGTTTGAAATATAGAAATGCAAATCATTTACATATTCTTCATTGATTGAACAAGTTTTATTACAGGAGCTTTTTCTTTTCATTTCTTTAAAATATTTCCATGTCCCTACATTTCTATGTGTCCATGTATTTGTAAGGGCGTGGAGAGATGAGGAGGAGAGAAAATCAAAATGTACTCATGACTTTAATGACAAAAGGGAAAAACACTGATAATCCAAACAAGAAATACATGAAAATAGTCCACACGAGAAAACAGGAACCTCAAGGAACTACCGACCTAGTACACAAATACAATCAAACAATGACTGGCAAAACGTGACTGAAACACAAGTGCTTAACACTAGAACCGCCAGGGGTCGTTGTATACCTAAAACTGCCAGCGGGTAAAATTTACCCATGCACATGATTACTGTTTTGATATGGCTAAAAAATCCACTGGATGTCCAGAGAGGAGGAAAGTTCTATCCCTCCACCCCATTGGACATCCAGAGAGGAGGAGCTGGCCATCGTAGACTCTGCAGTGAGTACCACTTGCAAATGAAGGATACAACAATGGACACTTTGCAGTCTATCCTACCCCAGAATTCATTGCACGTCGGTGATGAAAGGATTTGCGGGGATTATGTCACTGTATTATGCCACTGTCTTCACAAAGTAATGTCTAGAGTCATGAAATGATTATTTTTAGTCATCCACTATGTTTTTGTCCTGTTGTTCTATGCTATTTTAAGCAGGCTACACTAATCACTTTTTGGAGAATATAGGCTAAACCAGCCTGCGATGATAACGAGAATAAGAAGGAAATAAATAAATATTTGGGTGCTGTAATATTATAATAAAATGTCATTAATCACATATTAAGATAACCCATGCTTTTTTTTTTTTTTTTTAATTACTAAAATACCCTAAATAGACAATAAAGAGCAATAATAATTCACCACACTGCATAGGATGTATAATGCAATGACAAATTCAAGCACACAGTTTCACCTAATTAACCCTTAAATGTATGACTGTTTCGCCAATCATTCTTACATATTCGGGTCTTTATCGACCCGGATCTATATCTAACACGGAAGGACCTCTACCTGTCGTGATAATAAAAAACTCCTCTGATATTAGACTAACAATTACAGAAGAATAAAATAAATCATATTTTGTTACCTTTTGGAGCTTGAAAGGGCTCCGTTTGAGCAGATATTTTACGCCATCATCACTGTCCTCGTCAGAGCTCATTTCCCAGTAAATTCAGCAAATAATGGGTTAGTTTTATGTTTGAGGTCACGAATATGAGCCCATTCACTATCTCAAACATATTCTCAGAACTATATAATTTTCATCTTCAAAATTAATATTTTGATCGCTAAAAGCTTCACCAGATCCATCCAGTGACAGTTACAGTCATATTTGATTGCGTTCAGTACTCGCTCTGCAGTAAATCGCTAAGCCATTTCATGTTTCTCTTATTATTTCGTTTTCTGTCTAAATGAGTAATCACTTCAGCATTGTGTATCAGACATTGCCACCTTGTGGAATAAAGGTGAATTGCACTTATTCTGTCATCTAAGATTCAATTATTGTCGTGCAGAAAAAAATATATGTACACTCATACACACCTCGGGTTGTTTGCGACCCTATACAATTTTTACAAAAAAATTAATACAAAAATAGGCATTCTTTTATCATTTTATTGTTTTCTTGTTTTCATTTATTATTTTCTTGTTATATTCTTTATAATGAATTGATTGAGGAATACCAAGAAGGTTGATGTCTAAATTTGAAAAATGAACGAGGAGGAGGGTAGTGAATGACGTCCCGGGTCACTAAAGACCCGAGGTATGTATTTAAGGGTTAATTATTCATTTGTTTAGTTATATAATTTATAATTTGAATAAGAGGACAACACCAAACTTGGGGTAATTATAAAAAAAAAAAAAAAAAGTCATAGATCGGAAATATTTTTTTTTTCAGGAAACGGGCAGACTTGATTAAATAGCAACACAGTAGCAAACAACCAAAAATGAATATTTAATCCAAAGTTTGAACATTTATGAGTAGGCTAAAAGATCTTCATTTGAACATGCATTATGTGACCGTTAACAGTAAGTCTACACGTTGTTCAAACACAGTGCGAAAATAAAGAAATTATATAGGGGTAAATTTGACCTGCTTGGGATATGGACAGGTGCGTCCCCAAATTGATAAGACGGCAGCGGTTGCAACCTGTCCGCGTCCCAAGACCAAAAAGGAGGTAAGACAGTTCCTGGGGCTGGCGGGATATTACAGGAGGTTTGTTCCTAATTATTCGGACCTCACCAGCCTGTTGACTGATCTGACTAAAAAGGATGCACCAGATACGGTCCAGTGGACGGAGCTGTGCCAGCAGGCCTTTACCCAAGTGAAGGCTGCTTTATGTGGCGGGCCGTTACTTCATTCCCCTGATTTCTTTCTCCCCTTTTTGTTGCAGACAGACGCGTCGGACAGGGGGCTGGGTGCGGTCCTGTCCCAGGAGATAGAGGGTGAGGAGCAGCCGGTGCTGTACATTAGCCGCAAGCTCTCCAAGAGAGAAGCTAAGTACAGCACCGTGGAGAAAGAGTGTTTAGCCATCAGGTGGGCCGTCCTCACCCTCCGCTATTATCTCCTGGGGCGGGAGTTCACCCTCTGTTCGGACCATGCCCCCTTGCAGTGGCTCCACCGCATGAAGGACACCAACGCGCGGATCACTCGTTGGTATCTCACTTTACAGCCTTTTAAATTCAAGGTGATCCACAGGCCGGGTGTTCAGATGGCTGTGGCTGACTTCCTCTCCAGAAATGGGGGGGGGGTGGGCTGCAGGCCGGACGGCTCCCTGGCCTGAGTCGGGCGGTGGGGGTATGTGGCGAGGGGGGCGTGGTTTAGCAGGGTCTGCAACAGGAGGGAGCGTCTGGGGAGGCGCGGTGATTGAACGGGTTGAATGTAAATCACGAACACCTGTTTCTTGTTCCAGTAATTAGCGTGGAGACAGGATAAAACGCCAGGAGAAGCAGGAGAGGAGGAGAGAGAGAGAGAGACCGCTGACAGTCACGCTGAGTGAGCCGTGCTCGTTTGTTGGAGTGAAGCCCGTCCTTGGATGTGGAATTATTGAGTGTGCGTTGCACTGTCCTTTTGTTTATGTGTTTGATATTTTCTCTGGTGAGAATAAAGACTGTCAGCAGCCAAAGCCGATCCCTGTCCTCTTCCTTCCCACTACACAAGAACCTTTACTACAGATAATTAATGAAAGGTGTAACTAATTGGGACAGGTGTAACTAATTCGCCTTTACGTGCACATGAACATTTAATGACATCCCATTCTTCATCTGTAGAGTTTAATATGGAGTTGGCCCACACTTTGCAGCAAAAACAGCTTCAACTCTTCTGTGAAGGCTTTCCACAAGGTTTAGGAGTGTGTTTATGGGATTTTTGACCATTCTTCTAGAAGCGCATTTGTGAGGTCAGGCACTGATGTTGTTGAGAAGGCCTGGCTCGCAGTCTCCGCTCTAATTCATCCCAAAGTCACTCACTCATCCATGTCTTTATGGACCTTGCTTTGTGCACTGGTGCACAGTTATGTTGGAACAGGAAGGGGCCATCCCCAAACTGTTCCAACAAAGTTGGGAGCATGAAATTGGTATGCTGCAGCATTAAGAGTTCCTTTCACTGTGAAATATTGATATATTGTCCATTGTTTACATCAGATTTCACCTGAATCTGGATCTGCTCTCCATCATCGTTCTTCAAAATATTATGCAATTATGCGGAGCTGTTTATGGTAAAACTATATATGATCATATACATTAGACTCACAAACAAATGAGCCTGCCTACAAAGTTTATTTTTCAAAATAGGGCAGTAGTTTTAGTTATAATATCCAAGCATTGCCATCATTTTTTGTCACATCTTGAGAAGCATATTCTCCAGCCATTGTCATTGTAGTAAATATTGTTGGACAAAACATTTAGCCAATGCTAAGGCGATTCCAACAACATCCAACATGATTATGTACAGCTTATGTACAGAACGACTCAAAGAGTGAAGTCAGCGGCAGAATCATATCGATGATCGTTCTGTATGGGCTGACGCCATTAGTGGAATGTCTATATAAGTACTGAGACAAATTGATTGTTTATGGAGATCAAACGTTGTCTTTTGCCTTAATGATTGGCCATTGGTGTGGAATTTTTATATGTATAGCCTCCAAACAATTGCTTTTTGAGGCCGATTGCTGTCTGAACGAATCGTAAAACACGGCTGAAACACAAGAGCTTAAATACAGTGAAATCAGTGATGATAGATATAACTAATGACAGGGACTATGAGAAGCAAGCTGTGTCCCAATTCAGGGGCTGCATCCTCTGATGACGGAATTTGAAGGCAGATTGCTTCTCTATGAATGTTGTCCCAATTCAAATGCTGCACCCTTCGAGGGCAGATTGTGTCACCACGGCGCGATGAAAGCTGCCCCAATTCAAAAGCTCATTCAAATGCGGCCCCAAATGCACCCTTTGTTTCTTGGGCAAATAAAGAGAAGGTGCTCACTGCAGAGCAAATGGGTGGAGCTTATGTTACCTCCACTAGGAACGAATGTACAACCACACCCTAATCCTACCCTAACCCTACCCACAACTCTATCTCTCCACCCCACTGGATGTCCAGAGAGGAGGAAAGTTCTATCCCTCCACCCCACTGGACATCCAGAGAGGAGGAGCTGGCCATCATAGACTCTGCAGTGAGTACCACTTGCAAATGAAGGATACAACAATGGACACTTTGCAGCCTATCCTACCCCACCCCAGAATTCATTGCACATCGGTGATGAAAGGATTTGCGGTTGATTCTGAGGTGAATGAGAAATACACTTATAAATGTAAGTACTGTTTTAATTTACTCAAATAACTAGCAAAACAAGTGTTAAAAGTCAGAGGACTTCTTTAAAAAAAAAAAAAAGTGAACAAACTAAAATTTTTACCTCTGCACAGCTTCATGTTAAGTGGTCTGAGGCAAAACTTGTTCTAATATTTCATTTTGTTTTAGGGTGCAAGGAGCAGACCACTCAATTTATTAAAATGAGGGCAATGTGGCAATGACCCATTTGTAATATTTCCACTAGGCTTTCTTGTATATTATAACAAATATCCCTCACCCTATAAAGCCTACAACAATAAGACGACCAGTAGATAAGGCAATAGTCTTTGACTTTGTTGTTTTTTGCTGTCATGTAAGCAGTGGCATAGCGTCTGGGTATGCAGGGTATGCATGTGCAAATGGGCCCGGGCTGATTGGGGGCCCACCCACGGGAACGAGGGAATTAATTTTTAATTCGTGGTCACAATAAATATATTTTTTGTATGTATGTCATGAGAAGTAATTTGTTGTTGCTCCGTAATTTCTCATTTCTCCGACGTTTTTTGTGTGCATTTGTTATTTTTTGCACCCTGTGGCTGCGGTAGAACTACATGCCGTCATTTTTTTTTTTAATGACGGCGCATCACGTGCAAACGCTGCATTGCCGAATAAAAAAATAAATAAAATAAAATAAAACAAACAAAAAAAAAAAAAAACAACACTGTGTGATGAGAGATTAGTGGCTAGCTAACAGCTTTAAACGATGGACAAATACAAACATAAAACTGGGGCCTTAAAGAGGAAAGAGAGGGTGGACAAGTTATTCGTGACACAAAAACTACCCAAAATAGACAGTTTTTTGTGCCGACCTAGTGCGAATGACACTGATGTCGAAGGTGAGAGGGAAGTTTCGTCAGCTAATATTAGCAGTTGCATGTCTTTGGATGAGAACAACAATGCAGCTGACAGCTTGATGAGGTTCCAAGAGTCGGGAAGTGAAGAAGCAGCCGCAAACGAACCAAAAGCTGGATATTCGGCGGGAAATATGTCAGCGAGTTACACAACAGATAAAGGACAGTATCCAGACACACTAACAGATGGGCAAGTAAAGCATTTTATTGTGTCACAAGGTTCATGCAAACCCCCTGGTCCATTTCCTTGAGATCCATTGCAAGGAGACCGGTGCTTTTCAACTAGTTTTTACTCCACCACAACAAAAGCTGGTATTCAGCTATCGCGATCTTGGCTGTGTTACTCGCCTAAGCTTGACGCTGTATATTGTGAACCATGCTGGCTATTTGCTGACCGCAGTCACAAAAGCTACCACATGGCATGGACGCAAGGGATTAGAACCTGGCAGACCCTGTCAAATAAAATTTCCAGGCATGAAAGCGCAGAGTGCCATGTAACAGCTTGCAGTGTTTATGATCAGTGGCGTCTGCATGGTACTATTGATGAGGCGTCAGAACAGCAAATCCGTGAACAAGTTAACTATTGGAGGCAGGTTCTTGACTGGATCATTAATGTCACTTTAACTCTGGCATCAAACAACCTTGCATTTCAGGGACACTTCGAAAACAATTAAAGTGAAATTAAGGCAGCGCCGTTTTTCTCAGTGATCATGGATACGACTCAAGATGTATCTAAAGTGGATCAGATGAGTCAAATCTTTCGGTATGTAACCATAGAGAGAGATAGCCAGAGTGCTGCAACGGCTGTGAAAATCAACAAGTCTTTTCTGGGATTCTTGCAAATATCTGACTCGTCCGCAGGCACAATAGCCAACGAAATTATATGTTCGGTTGAGGAAAAAGGTCCCGATATTTCGAAATGCCGTGGCCAAGGATTTGATGGTGCCGCGAATATGAGCGGCATCTACATGGGAGTTCAGGCAAGGATACAGAAGAAACAGCCAAATGCAACATATGTACACTGTGCTGCCCATAATTTAAATCTGGTCCTCAATGATTCAGTCAAGTCAATAACAGAGCTGACAAAAATTTACAACACCATGGAAAAATTGTACGTGTTTTTATGCGCACAGTATAAAGAGGTGGAATGTATTGGTTGAGATGACTGAAAAACTCACTTCGGGTGTCACTCTGAAAAAACTGTGCGCTACTAGGTGGGCATCGCGCAATGATGCTGTGTCTGCAGCCAGATACAGATATGTTGAGGTGTTGAAGGCCCTGACCAACATTTCAGTTACGTACCAGTAAAAAGGCAGATGAGCGCAACGGTCCATGGCTTTGATAAGGCTGATGGAAAGATTTGACTTTGTTTGTATTATAGTCTTTCAAAGTGAAGTCCTGGAACAGATCAATGTAATTAAAAAACTGCTTTAGGCAAAGGATGCTGACCTTCATAAAGCTACAGAGTTACTTGACACTGCCATCGCGGAGTTGACAAGGTTCCGAGAAAATTTAGAGGAGGCAAAAGCAACCGCAAAATTCATGGCTGAGAAGTGGGGAGTGAAACTGAAAGAATTAGAAGGGCAAAGCACCATTTCGATGAATTCTGTCAGGACGAGCATCTGGCTGATGCTGAAAGTTACTTTAGGGTAAATGTATTTAACACTTGCCTAGACATCATCATTTCCCAGCTGAGTCGGCGATTTTCAGCTTTGCGATCAGTTGCCGATTTGTTCAGAGTGGTCCAGCCGCACATACTTGCAACTGAGGAGAAAAACGTTATATACGAGGGGGCACAGAGGTTAGTGGAGAGATACAACCAAGACTTGTCTCCAGTCCTTCCACAACAACTGATCGCATTCCATGCAGCCTTTAAAAGACAAATCTCTGGAATGACAACAGTTCAAGATCTTTCCAGTTTTTTGATTGTTGAGAACAACTCTATCACATCTAGCTTCAGTAGGGGTGTAACGGTACACAAAACTCACGGTTCGGTACGTACCTCGGTTTTGAAGTCACGGTTCGGTACAGTTTTCGGTACAGCAGGTGGAGAGAAAACTACACATAAAATTGTTTTTTTTTTTGTTATTAAACAGAGGTTTACTGAACAAATTGTGTTTTTGTCTTTAAATATATTACATTAAATTAAAACTAAAAGTTTCTTATGGATAAAAAAATGATCTCTGCTAATGCTATAAACTATGTAGGGAGCCCTAACTTGAAAGAAGCCCAAACTATTAGCCTAAATTCAATTGCTTTTTATTTTTAGATAAAATAATCAACACTCAAATAACAAATTGTATGCAAACCTGTAAGCTGCACCTAAGGCAGTTTTTGCATTAACTTCTAAATGTTTTTACTCCAATTCGTTGTTGAAATATAATCATTTCTACACAGTGGCTGTTATTTTAACATCAGATTTATTTAAACATACATTAAATAGCCTAATCAGGATATCACTAAAGGATTAAGTAAAATAATGAATATATTGGTTAATACAGTGCATATATTAAGCGAAAGAGTTCATTTTTCTAGCGAACTAACAAGCTGTGAACACTGAATGGCTTTTCTGAGGTAAATGCATCATGACATATTGTTGAATAGGACACTTTCATTGATGTCTTTCCACCGTTGAAACACTGAATGAGCGATTACATGAGATATGACCGTTTCAGTAAGTTGTACTGAATCTTGCAACATACCTTCAGATGTTCTTTCATGTTTATTCTGTAACTAGTATTAAGGAGGAAGAGATGAACACACTCACTTGCGCTCCGCGTTCGCGCTGCCGGTTGAACTGAGGCGCCTGTAAAGTGATCTGTCACCCCACATCAAAGCACGTCAAAATGGCATTTTCTGTTTAATCTTCAATAATTCGTGGACAGAATTTGAAGGATGACACTTTGTTTCTTATCGAAAGTAATAAAACGCAGAGCTTATTGCGGTTATTGGTGGTGAATATTTTTTGCAATGTAATGCTTCGGTACACACGTGCACCGTACCGAAAGCCCTGTACCGAAACGGTTCGGTACAAATACGTGTACCGTTACACCCCTAAGCTTCAGTGACATGTGCACCGTTTTAGTTTTCTTTCTTACTATCCCTGTTACTGTTGCTGCAGCGGAGCGCTCTTTTTCAAAACTGAAGCTCATCAAAAATTATTTGCGGAGCACCATGTCGCAGAACAAACTATCAGGACTGGCTATTCTTTCCATCGAGAATGAACGAAGCCGTGAATTAAACACCAGGGATATTGTGAATGAATTTGCTGAAAGAAAGGCCCGGAGAATGCAATTAAAATGAGTAGTTCTGTGTTTTTACATTTTGGGCTGCCGTGCCATGATTGTTTGTATTTTTTGCATGCAGTAGTTTTTTTTATTTTATTTTTTTATGGTATTGTTTGTTATGGTATTTTTTATACGCTACATTGAACGTCTATAAATGTCCCTTCAATGGAGGGCGGGGTTAAGGGGGCCCATACAATTTTATTTGTATATGGGCCCGGGTCTGACTTGCTACGCCACTGCATATAAGCCATATCTACAAATGTTTTAAACAAATGTAGGTATCTAGAAATATGATTACTAGAGTGTTTTGTATGCATGTATTGTGTCATATTTTCTAATGTTTTTTTTAAGATTGCACCCCTGACTTTATATTTTTCATATATATATATATCCTCATTGCGTCCATCCCTGAGGACACACCAGGGCCAAGTTCAGAACATGAGCCAGCACCAGCCAAGAGAATATGAGATGGAGAGGACGAGCTGATTAGAGAGAACATGAAGTTTCAGAGAGAGACAGAGGAGAGATCATCACAGAAGAGCAGGGAGAGAATGGACATACTGTTTTCTCTTCTGGAGAGAATGGTGGAGAAATAAAAGTGTTTAAATTAAAATTGGTCAATTAAACAAAATCATTTTATACATTATTTATTTTTGAAGTAAGGTATAATTTGTTAATGAAACAAAAAAAAAAAAAATATGTGCATTGTTTATTTAAAATTTGCAAATGAAATAAATTATACATTGATTTTTGTCGCGTCAATTGATTAATAAAAATAAGTTGTTCTATACATTTTTACTTGCGGTAGGCTACTTTTTACAACCATTTATAAGATGTTATATTTAAGATAAAAAAAAAAGTTTAAATTAACAGTGTTACGGTTGCTGGTGTATAAAGCACACGACGAGGAGAAATATACATAAGTCTTTTACTGGAATATCCACAGGAGAATACAGGAACATACACCAAACAATACAAGTACAATACCGGACCACACAGGACTGGAAACACAGGGCTTATATACAAGGGATAACAAGCAGGGTGATAAGGAACAGCTGGGTGTGATGATTAGTTGCTATGGTGACAAACTGGCGGCGGGAAATAGAACAACAACAAGTCCAAACCAAGTCCAAAACAGAGTGCACATGTAACAAACAGTACATAAAACAGATTGAAAGAAAACGTTTTTATGTAGACTTTTATTGAGCTGAGCAGGGAGACCCCGGATGAGCTCCAAAATAGAAACCCTGTAAGGCCTCTGCCAGCCGGACATCATCTGGGATGAGTGCATATTTACACTGTCTACCAATAGGTTTGCAGGGCTGACTCGGTAGACAGCTGCAATGTTGCTAAGATGTTTTCAGAAGGATGGAAGAATAAATGAAACTAACTTACATCTTCAAAAAATCAAACCTCTATGACAGCAAAGCTAAACTGCAGGACAGCAGCCCTCCAGGACCAATGTTGCCTTTCCCTGATCTATAAGACACATTTTAGTGTTTCTATTTTACACTGTTCATATTTTTTAAACCATATATATCAATTTAATATCCATCTATAAAAAAGTCAGTTTTTCATAAAAAGTACAATATTTACCTCCAAGAGTTTAATAAAAATCTAAAGTAGGAATACTTCGAATTTATACTTAAATACAGAGTAAATGTATTTCGTTACATTCCACCACTAGTTATTTGGAAAATGAAACTAACAAAAATTATTAACAAATTGTTGGTATAACTGCATCCTGGTAGTTATGTTCTTGTCACCTAGCAACTGTGACAGCTGCAGTTGATGAGCGCAGTAACGTTTGTACTTGACTGTTTAAAGTTATAGAGGGTATGCACATCAGGTTACTGTTAGCCACTATGACTGCGGTTAGTGGTAGCATTGGTTTTCAGCGTGGATGCCACCAAAAACACACAAAACATATCCAAAGTGGGAAAGAGCTTTGCAATTGACTGCATAAATAGCTTTGACACAAAGGTATATTTTTTACAGACTGCCGAAAGCTACAGAAAAAAAGAAGTAAATGGATCACTGCAATTCACAGAAACAACTGGACTCCAGGCAGAGAACCATGGATTTACAGTTATCATTTTGTCAAAACATTGAAATTTGGGGTAAAATATATTGTATGGTTATATATTGTGTTTACAACTCATCTCATTAAATATTTATTCATTATATTATTCATTAAATATTTACCATCTTATATTCTGCATAATTAGGTATTTTTAAATAAACAGACAAAAACTATACAAGTTTTAGGGCTGGGCGATATGACAATGTTTATAACATTGATATAGTGATCACCTACCTATATTGTAATTATATAAAGCGTTCACAGGCAGATTTTCTTCATGTATTTCCCCGGCGTCAAAATCAGGCACATAGAAATGTCAGGAAACACGATCCCTGGCTGCATGTCAATATCCATGAGTTAGGTTTCTTTGACATGTTATAAGGAATTAGAGGTTTACAAAGAAGACCCGAGAACCGAGGAACCGGGACCCGACCCGGGACCTGTACGGGTTCGGGACTATATTTTAAATGGTCAGCCGGGTCCGGGTCGGGTCCTAATCTATTACTTCGGTTCCCTGGTCTGATTAACATTGTGTGTATACCCGAGCCGATTTGATTCGGAGATCACCCGGCCGTCTTGGGAGTCAGTCAGCGCTGTGCGTGTTTTGTAACTTGTAAAGTATGAGCCGGGAAATAAGGTGAAAAAACATGAGTGACCCCAGCCATCAGAAGCAGAGCGGGCGGAGTTAATGCAAGCAAACGGTGATCATCGAGTTTTACTATTCCTATCGTGTGCAACAGTAATGCAAACAAACTTCAAATCTCAAGAACTGCTTGTAGCCTTGCACATTCGCATTTAAATAACATAGCCTATTTCAAATCATTAACAAAATATGAACTATCACACGAATGTCGAATCGGTGACGCTTAAAGCTTATGTTTCAGGTTGCTCCAGCTAACGCGCATGTCTCATGCGAGCACACTTTCTTTCTCCTGTTTTTATAATAACACTATGCCGTCTTGTTATATCTAAAGTTTTGGTCAGACTCGGCTCAGAAAGCACAGAAATGACCGCAAATAAGTAATGCTAACGTCAGCGGCCATGTCACTGAACAAGCAATCGTTATTATAGTTCAAAAGGGCAAACAGTCAAAGTTATTTTATTATGTGTTATATACAACGAAATAATGCAATTGTCATCTGCATTTGTCATCGTGACAGCAAGTGAACTTTTAAAGCTGGAATAATGAGTGGATTAAGCATTTCAACCGGCAAGAGAGGAATAACGGATGAACTTTCTTGGCAAGTGCATCAGTCAGGTACAAGGGAGAAACCCTACTAATATTAGGTAAGACAACACGTTTTATTTTCGCAACTTGTTGACTTATTAATAGCAATTTGCTGCGGAATAGACCTATGTGCGATCGGGTCCAGACGGGTCTGGTTGGGTTCGGGTCCAGCTTAGACGGGTCCGGGTAGTACATTAATGGCATTTCTCGGTTCTGCACGGGTTCGGGTCCAACTTTCAAAATAATAGTTGGGCCGGGTCGGTTCCGTGTAGCACGTTTACGGGTCTCTTTGGGTTCGGGTATGAATTTTTGGACCCGTGAAGACCTCTATAAGGAATGCTTTCGAGCTCAACCTTTAGTGTAATCATTAAATGATTTTGTTTTACTCATGTTTTCGCAGTTTTCCCTATTAAGTTCAGTCATGCAGCAGGTTCTTTTGTCACTCAGTCCAGCTGAGGGAGCTTGTTCCGGCAGGAAAGTGGCATCAATGCATACTTTCTATATTCAACTGCCTAAAAACAAAACAGGGTTGAAAACCTATCTAAAAATGTTCAGTTTCGTCTATTTATGTACTTAATAAAGAGAAAAACTATATAAAATTGCATGATGTTAACATAAGTCAACATTTGAACCTTTATTGTATTTTTTCATCTGTATCATTATCATATATACAATAGGTTATTCAAGTCAACTGGAAGCCAATACTTACATTTAAAAGTGTAACATGGCGTGCAATAAATCCTGGGGTAGGAAGGATCCATCTGTTGTATCCTTCATTTCACGAGAAACAAAGGACACGTTTGTTGGCCGCATTTGAAAGAGTCTTCAGCATTTGTCGCGCCATGGTGATGCAATCCCCATCTTGGTTCGTCCTTTGGCCGGTCCCAAATGGCACTCTAAGCCCTTCACGGGCTGCATTCCACTCCACTTTTAGACACACACTTGCGAACTTCCCTAAGCACTTCCCCTCAGGGGAATCCCTGCCATTTTGAAGTGTGTTCCACTTTGTAAAGTGGACAAAGGAAGTTTATACGGACAGACCCTCGTCCCCTTGATTTTGACCGAGGGAGCGATTCTACTCTGATGTACATTTCAAGCAGCTCTATATCCCACAATTCAACTTGATTGTGACATCACAGCAGATCGCACTTAAGTGTATGATATATTGATTATTTAATAATTACTCACATAATAGTGTATAATATATTAATGTTGAGATTTAGTCGCATAATACTTGTAGCTACCTTATTCAAAAAGGATATACTATTGATATTTTGTTTCAATTGTTTAATTTTATTTTTCTCCAACAGCTCATGTACCTATAGGATTTTATATATTTTCTCCAACAACTTATAAGCATATAGAATGGTGCATAAAACAAATTCATAAGTACAAAAGGGGTTTAAATAATAAATCAGCCATAGTGAATTCCAAGTGATCAAGGGCTTAGGGCGTTCCATTTAATCCTTATGCACAAATTCCGCCAGTAGTGGGCACTCATGCAACGGACGCAATGATGCACATCCGAGTCCACGAGACGGAGGGAAGTTAGCAAATGAAGGGCTTAAAAATTTGGAGTGGAACGCAGCCACGGTCTTCCTCTGAGTCCACACTTTCGTGGCGTAATGCCGCTTTGACTGCTGGGTAAAGTCCTCTGCATAGCTCGCAGACTTGCTGGCTCAGTTGAAGTGCGCATTGAGGGTGCATCGCATGCGCAAAGGGGGAGCTTGCGATTACCCTCCTAAAACCTAAAATGATGAATGGGACACCCTCCGGTATCGTGCCTTTATTAGCCCCTGGAGTCATATGGATTACTTTTATGATGGATGGATGCACTTTTTTTGGACTTCAAAATCAGGAGCACCATTCACTACCAGCTTGGGAGAGCAAGGATAGTCATTTACCCCTAGGATGGCTTGATGGTAAGTAAATCATGGGATAACTTTCATTTTTATTGAACTATCCCTTTAATCTCCATCAAAATTCTTAACACTAAATAATATTCTCTGTGGTAGACTTTGCTGGCATATTGGCCAGCCTCTTTGTGCAGGTAAGGACCTGTTTGTGCCTGATTCCTGGTTTCCTCTAGCCTGGGCGAGAACTTTTAGACATCTCCCATTATGAGGACATTTGAACTGACATTTGCTGTACCAGACATGTTTATCAATACACTATCCTGTCTCTCACATTGTAGTGCAAGGCACATGCATTATTGATGTTTGGAGCGATCGTTCTCATCAGATGGCTCTTTAGCTTGATACAGAATGATGGCCTCTCAATTCGCCTTTCAAAAGGGTCAGGGTTAGAGGCTTTATGCATTGATATGTCAAGAGTACAATCTTAAATATCATATAAGCATGCAGAGGATGTTGGTTAGTACGAACTGTGAAAAATAAAATGCCTTCGGACAAATTGAAGGCTTGCATTGAAAACAGTATAGCATATCTAATTTGTATTCAACATTTATAATTTAATAGATTCAGCTGTATAATTTCTCAGTTTGTGTCTTTTCTCATTACTTCTATTCTCCTATGATCACCTTGGATGTGAAAGGCTCCTCTGGGCACATAATTACACATCATTTCATTGGGGATGTACACGTGCAATGTAACAAGATAAATGTATCACATTTTCGCCTCATTTATTTGCCAATATTCCAAGGATACTCTTCAGAGCTCCCAGGTTTGATGTTCTATGCTATTAATGGAAGCTCTCAGCACACTGTACTTTTGATGTACTATTTTGTTTACAGAGGGACTGAAACTCTCTGTATTTGAACAGGAAGAGGAAGGTGGGGCAAGGGAAAAAAATACAAGACAGTCTCACAAAATCCAAACCTCTGAAATTAAGATTAATGGCCTTGCTGAGAACTGTTTCAAACAAAGATGTGAATAATGGATAAGAATGTTATGGAAGAGACTTTAATATTAACACAATATCGGATTATGCACAGTAATCCAAATAGGCATCTCAAATGTCGTCTTAGATGAGTCTGTCCATTTTCAGCATGCAAATTAATTTTGACAACATATTTACAAAGTGTACTATTGCTCAGACTGGTCGGAACCAAAGTCTTAGAATTTTCCTTATACTTCCTAATGGCACCTAGATTTCAATGTTTCTCTGAAAAGCCAATAATAACACCAAGCACCAAATAGTGGCAAAAAAAAAAAAAAACATTTAAAAAAAACTCATTGCATAAAGGAATTATTTCTCTTTTTTTCTTTTTTCTCTTTGAGTCTATAATCTGCTTCCTGGCACTCAAACATGACGCTCATCAGTCATGAGGAGTTTGACACTTGTCTTCAGTGTGATGGACATGTTCCTCTCCTTTGTGAAGAGGCTGGAATGAATGTATTTTAAAAATTCTCCTCACCCATAGAGGAACACCAATGTGCAGAGAACGCTGTCACCGGCAGTGTGAACTGAGGAAGGCAGGCAGCTGTGTGACACCCAGATGATAATGGCTGACGATCATCATAATGCAGTCGAATCCTCATCTCTGTCACTGAGTTGTGCCTGTCTAACATAGCTGCCAGTCACTGTGTCACAGAAAAATACGGCTCTCAGTCACTGAGTGTTTTATCAAGATGTCTGTATCCCTGTGTCATTTGTATTTTCCGAAATATATTGAAGGTGTATTCGAAAAAATACTAGTGCGTTAAAATAATTTAATGCAATTAACGCAAATAAATTACAGAAGTACCTGAAACTGTGTCATTAATGTATTTTACATCACACAATTAGATGATCTTAGAAGTTGGGAGTTTATCACTGAGCATCTACAATGGCACAAGCACCTGTAACCCTGATAGGTGGAAATTTGTACTCTATACCGATTTCGCTACTCTGTTTGTGATCAGACCATATTAAGCCATTAAACTCTAGGAAGGTTTTCAGTGATCCAGTAATCAAAAGTATTCAAACAATCAGTCCAAAACAGAGCTAATGTAAAGAATGCCAGGCTGATTATCTTAGACTTATCAGAGAGAATAGAGACTGACATTGCTTTTTTGGTGAACTATTCATTCCATTCTGTGTTTTGTTTTAAAACACGAGCTCTGTCATACTCTGTGATTGTTTCTGAAGAGCACAATTTTTGTGACATACAGGAGTCATACAGTAAGCGCATGAGAGTCTGTTATATTGATGCACAAACAACTAATGCCTGGCTCACACTACAGGAGTTTTAAAATCCTATCCAATTGTAAAATCTGGTTGCAGCACACACTTCATGAGAATCTTTGCAGATTTTCTTCCCTCAAATCTTAAACATGCTCACACTACAAGATTTGAAATTCGCGGAGCATCACACACTACAAAATGTTATTAAGATTATCTGCCAGAGGAAGCGCGTCACGTGATCTATGCAGCAGATTGAAAGCGGATGTAAACAAAATGGATAGGCTACTGAAACACGAAAACTTGCTGTAGCAATAATAAGCGTTTGTTGTGAGAAAACACAAAAGCGGAAGAATAAACGAGTGTGGATGAAAAAATGGTTGAGGAGATGGGCTCAACGTGGATTGTCAGTTCTTCAGCGAGAAATGGAGGTAAAATTGACCTTTTATTACTATCGTAGTGTGCTAGAATGTTTACCGTTATAACATTGCCTGCCTACTGTAGTTCAAAAGCGCTAGTGTCACCTTTTACATTGTAGATTCCTTGATATTGGTTTCACGGTCGCCATTTCGAAATGTCTGTCACTTCCGTCGCGCCGTATACTTGTTTCCTATTGGCTATTGTGACAGTACTGATCTTATTACAATCTGGCTCATCCCGATAAATATCAAACATGTTTGATATGATCGGGGTGAGCCCGATTTGTGCGAGATCAGATCGGGAGGTGCACGATTTTATCTGTGAACGTCTCACATTACCAGATAATCTGCGCCGAACATCGGAACCGATCGAGGTCATGGACAAGATTTTTTCTCTGATTCTCGGGAGGTGAAAATCGGGCATAAATTGGCCTAAAACTCCTGTAGTGTGTGCCAGGCATAAGCGTGTATGTGCGTGCTCTCGATCACTGATTGTACACTGTATTTATGTGCAGATGCATTTCAGTACATTCACGTTGAATCCACACACATGATAATGTATGTAATGGCAGTTGATTTAGGAGTTTTTTAGTGTCTCCATTTGGTCCTGTTTGGTATCACAGCTTGACTTGTCTAAAATGTAAATAAGCTCTTTGTTGTTGTTCTGTACACATACTATACATTGTGAATTCTGTAAAATAAATAAATAAATAAATAAATAAAAAAGTATTTTTTTTTTCATGGGAGCTTTGGTGTGCATAAATTTGTTAACTATATGGACTCCTTATATCATTTAGTTATTTGGTGTCCTTTTAGAGTCTCCAAGGGTACTTGAAAAAAGCTTGCAAAAACAGTTTTGTGATAATCATCCTTCCATCTGATTGTTTACTTTGTTGGATATAGCAGCAGTTCCCAAAGTGGGGGTCGTGGAGTGGGGGGCGGGGGGTATATATGTCAGATATATTTTTGAGGGGAAACTAAATGAGGAAATGTTATTTTGTGTGCAACTGGAGGGATCATGCACTGGCGAGGACATTTTCAATAAACCGGACAGCAAACTTAAAGATGAAGGACTATCTTGGGGCGAGTGCATATCAGTGTGCACAGATGGAGCTGGGGCAATGCTGGGAAAAAAGAAAGGACTAAAGGAACGAGTCCTCCAAGTTGCACCTCACCTCAATTTCACACACTGCATCATACACAGAGAAGCCCTCGCGTGCAAAACCCTGAATGCAGAGTTTAAACATGTTCTTGACACTGCTGTGAAGATTGCTAATTACATAAAATCACGTCCAATGAACACACAACTGTTTTCCACTCTCTGTAATGAAATGGGATCAGACCAAAGATCCTCACTTGCTGAGCATCTGTCTGATCCTGACTGGGTGACAAGACTGGCATATTTGTAACGGACTTAATGTGTCTCTGCAAGGTGAAAACACAAACATCTTGTACCTTAATGATAAAGTGCAGGCATTTGCGAGAAAGCTGGTGCTTTGAACAGAGAGAGTGGAAATGGGACGCATAGACATGTTTTCTGAACTGGAAGAATTCATGGAGGAAAATGCGCTCAGTGTTAACAGCATCAAGGCATCTATTACTGCTCACTTTCAGTCCCTGGGTCATCACTTTCATAAGTATTTCCCTGAAGGAGATGCTCCCGACCAATATGATAAGATAAGATCACCATTTAATGTATCCACGGCAAATCATCTGGTGTCAGATATGGAAGATGCGCTGATAGAACTTTCAACCGATCGAACCCTGAGGACGGCATTTGACGGTAAGACGCTGGATGAGTTCTGGGTTTCTCTCGTGCTGGAATATCCACAGTTGTCGAAAGCTGCATTGGATGTACTCATGCAATTTGGCTCAACGTATTTATGCGAAAAGACATTCTCCACGCTGACTTACATTAAGAATAAACACAGGTCACGGCTTAACGTGGAAGATGATCTGTGGGTGGCAATCTCCAAAATTGCCCTCGCGGGTCATCAGCAGTCTAATATTGGCGGTCGCGGTCTGAAAAGTTTGGGAACCCCTGGGATATAACAAATGATAACAAAATGAATGTGTTAAACAAGATAAATGTCATATGCTTAATTCCATGATTAGTGCGTGATTAATCGTGATTAATCACACAAAAGTGTCATTAATCTGATTAAAAATTTTATTTGATTGACAGCACTAAACAATAAATATTGTACAAAGTTCTGCAAATACAATAAATGGCAACAAACTGTCAGTAACGTTTTAGTTAATTACACTACAAGTGAATAACACTTTTTATACATTTGTAGTGTGGATTAATAACACTTAAAAATTTGGACTAACGATGTGTTTCATTCGAAGTTGTATGTGGGATATTTGATATATATATAATGTCACGGTTCACAGATACAGTGTTTCCTTCTTGTCGCGTGCTCTGTGTTGTGACAGCTGTGGGTGTGTTTGTGCTTGTGTGTGTGCAAGTGTGTGTGCAAGTGTGTTTGTGGGCGTGTCCAGGCCACACAGCTCATCAGTGGATCCAGCTGCCGCTCATCATCTCATCACCTGCTGCTCATTCTTTCACCATATATATACTCACCACATTCTCATCTCCATTGTCAGATCGTTGTTTGGTGTCCTGTGTCGTGAGTGTTTCGTCTGTTCCTGACCGGAGTTCCTGTTTATCTCGTCTTCAGTTCCAGTTGGTTGTCTACGTTGCTTGTTCTATGTCTGGACCTTGGATTTAATCTTCACGTCACTTCTCATCACCACCATTCACCAACTATGGATCATCTCAGTCCCTGCGTCACTGGAAGCCTGCACCATTCATTGACTGTTTGTGTCTCTCTCTGTTTTCTCTCTGAATAAACCTCGTAACTTGCATTTGCTTCCTGTGATTCATCATGATACATACAACTTTGACCATAAATATTCCATAAATTGATATCTTCAGCTGTCCCATGACTCAGAAGTCAGAAGACCAAAGTAGCAACCATTCCTGAGTTACATTGTCTAAACAAACAAACAAATCAATAAATAAGACATACATACATAAGTAAAGCCTGTGTAACAGTGTTTAGTCTGGAATACACCATAAGTCTTTTTCACAGATTTTTGCCCCATTTTGCAGCCAGTACTGCTTTACCTATATGTGTATGCAGTCTGTGTATGGCACAAACTACCAAGGGGGTATCTCTTTCCCCAGGGTCACCAAACTCCAATTTTTACAGAGGGAACCCCCCCTGTTGGAAATTCTGAATGTATCAGTTAAACGGAATGTGGCAAAACAACAGTCTGGCTTCCCTCTATAGTAATTCAGAAGGAGTATCCTCATAGGTGGCTTATATTGGCTTATATAATGAGTTTGAGTAACAGGGCCGTATGCAGGGTTTTATATTTACCGAGGTCACAAAATGTGTTTTGCTAGGGGGGTTCGGGGGCATGCTCCCCCGAGAAAATTTTGATTTCCTCGATGTACATATATGCATTTTAAGACGTTTTAAGGCCAACAAATTGGATAACAATAGCTTTAAAACCATGTCAACAAATACATACATGCATGCACAGTTTTGAGGCAGCTTAATCGCATGTTTGGTAATTCCATGACTTCATTTACCTCAGAATAATGATGTTGCATGCCCGTAGTTTCTTTAGCGCTTTAGTTAAACTATAATGCAGTAATATGCAGCACGCGCCGCGCATTTGCGCGAGCAATTCTTGAGTTCACGCTTCCAGCACAGTAGGCTATAGCCTAACAGCTGATTGGAGTTTTACTGACATAGCCTGACAACATCTCATCTGACCACAGTTCACTGTTGTTCAAATGAAGCTACATTTTCCGCGCTCGTTTGACTTGCGCCTGGCGCTGAGCCGAAGGTGGAATGCGCGTCTGAAATTGTCCCGTTTGTTGTGGTCATAAAGAGACATTTCTTTATAAACGCAGCGTTTTACTTGGAGATGTTTTAAAAAATATTTTTATTTTCGGTATTTTTTATGCTCTGTTGATGGTTTGTGGAGTAGCAACACCTGGGGGGGATTAGAGACGGTAAAAGTGAGTGGGTCCAATATCATTGGTCTTAAAAAGTGGGTGGGTCTTGTCCCACCCACATACAATGGTTCCGACGCCCATGGAAAATACAGACGACATATGGATTCGGACACGGACCGGGTTCTGTGTTTGGCATTGATCATCACTGCTGGATTTCAGCTTTGACTAATTTGAAATTTAGGGAAAAAATACCGAGGACATGACCTCGGTGTCCTCAATGGTAGATACGGCCATGCTGAGTAATGCATTTACAACAAAAATAGCACAGCCGCTAACTGAATACAGGTATGTATATTTCACATGATCATAAAATGCATTCATGAAAAATGCACAGATCATAAAAATGGCACATCAATATTTAAAGCAGATTCTCAAGATTAAAACAAATCCAAAATCAATATAATATATTGCGTTGATCACAAGATATTACTCACGGAATGATTTAAAATACTTGGCTAAAAACATCTCTCCGGGATGCAAAAAACTTTAAAAGCGATTTTCTTAGTTTTTCAATTGGAAAAAGAGGGCAGACAACCATAATTCAAATGGGTATATCTTTAAAACTATTCAAGGTATGACTTTGACTAGGATATAATTTTAAAGCTTGTCTCATCTTTCCACTGATACAAAAATCTCAGTTTTGAAATTTGGGTCACTGTGACTCATTTTGCTGGATCAGGTCACAATTTATTAGCCGACCAGTTAGCTCTGACTGAAAAGTGAAAGAAAAAAAAAAACCAAAGAGACCATTGCAATTCTCAAGGCTAAGCTAAATGCTTAAGAGTCCATGTCTCCCAAAATGCTTAACAGCTTTGGGACTAAAAAGCATGTTCACTTCTTAGATGAGGTGAATTGCAGTAATGAATCTGGAATGTTTTGTTCAGAGGCCACTGTTTAAGAAAGTTCCTAGTACCTATTTCAGTTCAAAAGTCATGTACCAGAATGCATGGTGTACAAACATTAGAGAGTCATGGAAATCCTCAAACTCCAGGAGAACACAGCAAACAACCCTGTGGCAAAGAGAACAGGTTTTGCAGTTCCTGTCAGAAAATAAGCCATACAGAGGAAAAATGCTGGTCACTGGGTAGGGGTAGATCTCCACCTTATTTCCAGCAAAATAGGAAACCACATTCTAAGGGCAAAGATCAATGCTCAATTGCAGGTAAATCTATAAGTGAGTTAACTGCATTGTTCACGCAAGGCCTCCAAATATTAACTTCACTTGCTAGTGGATTAGCAGCCCAATAGCAATGATCCTGTTTATATTTCCAAATTTGTAATTATACTAAACACAACGGGTCTCATTCATGAAACACAAGCAGAACGAATTTTTGTGTAAATCGTGTGTAAAGTGGTTCTGGCGTAAATTTTCGGATTCATTAAAATGTTTGTATTTTCCAAATGTTAGTTGGTACGAAAGAAATCTACACCTGCTCCCAGTCACGCGTAAATAGTGCGTTTATCATCCGAATGTTTTGCTCATTAATAAGGCTGCATTTTAATTCACCTTAATAAGGTACATATTTACACAGCATTTTGAAAAAAAAAAAAATTATATATAGTAATTATATACGTTTTTTCTTTTTACTGTGAAAGCCAGTAATAGCATCTGCAAATGGAGCACTTTAATCAAATAATTAATTGATTTCAATAGGGCTGGGCAAACTAATGGCCCCTTAACTTTTATGGAAATTTTTTTCCTATAAAATGGCCAAAATCCTTTGTTTGGTGTCATAATATGATGCCCATATATAGTTGTCAGTCGGATTTAATGGGCGGGATTTATGGTAATTGAGAATGAGCGTGCATGTGCGTCCCATTTACGACTGATTGAAATTCATTAACACACACATTTCACTATCACTTCTGATGTTTACGAAGTATTTGTGAATCAGGAGAAGAGTTTTTGGGAAGGTCTCTTTACGCGCAAATCACTCACATATTTACTCGTATATTTACGAATGTTTCATGAATGAGACCCATTGTGTGCATAGAACACACATTAAAGGGGTCAAGAATTGAGAAATCAAATTTTCCTTGAGCTTTTGACATATAAGAGGTCATCATACTATAAGAATATCCTGTAAGTTTTACAAAACAGGATTTACAAAGTGGGGATCTATGATGTCAAAGGGCAGCACCACCTCCGCAGAAGAAGTTCAACGCCTACTTCATCACTCTCTGTTTAGCCCTGCCCACCGAATCGCGTATAAGTAACATGTGGTGCTAAACCAGATCGAGCTACCAAGCAATAAACATGCCGTTGAGGATTACAAAATATTGTGCAGTGCCTGGACTCGATAGTAACTGTGTTATTTCTAATGCCTGATCTGATATTAATGATTCAAGTACAGTCAGATGTTCTTTGTATGTGTGTTAGCAAATCAAACCAGTGACTAAACGTCAACTTGCATTGTTTCTCTTAGTAGGATGAACTGTTATTTAACGGTGATTTAATTATATAAAGAAAGCGATCAAAGAAATCTCCCTTTGCAATCATTGGAGCAGCGCGCGCTGAAGCTGTCAATCAAACAGCGCAATTTTTAATTAAACGAATCTCTTAGTCATAACGTGTTTGCACTGTTATTGAAGATGAAAGCATTTAGTGTGCAGAAATTGAGTTGCAGTTACGAGATCACTACTTTCATGCACTCAACATTGTCTGTGATCGGCTACAGTGTTCATCTCTGCAACCTTTCATGCCACAATCTAAATATAATGCCATAGATCTAAATGTAATGCAACACTTTTCACGATTAGTTAACCTTGAGAGCTGTAATAGTAAAAAAGTGCTAAAAGAGAGAGTACTACTTGTCTATTTCAAATGTAAAGATGTCAGCCAATCACAGCAGTGGGCGTTTACACTGAAGTCTCACAGCAGATACGCCCCTTAAAACGGAGCATTCAAATCAGAGGGCTAAAATCAGGGTGGGAAAAATGCCTTTTATTTCTGAATTATGACAATTTTGGATGTAAAAAGCATACTAACATTATAAGTGCACCCCAGGAAACATTCTAAAACAATAAACCAATGCAGTTCATGACCCCTTTAAAGTTGTTTGTGATAGTATATGTACACATAGACTGAGTTTATTCTTTAAAACACATGATTGCTATACTGTAAGTGTTGCATGAAACCCTTAGGTAAAAGGTTGTAGATGCTATGTATTCTATGCTATGTATCTTGTGTAAATTGGAATAATAAGTGTAGAACTGGAATTGTATTGCAATTTCTAGTTGCATGTGTGAATTATGTTAAATTTGTTTGCTTTCCTCACAACAGGATTCAGTAACTGTGAACTTTGCACTTTATCATGCTCCTGAAGGATTTTGAGCCAGATCACACCTCATACTCACATCTTCAAGCTGGCTCCCTGTTACAACAGGACCAAATTTGCAAAACGACCTCACCTTTGTTTGGAGCATGATTGATTTTACACATAGCCACAGCTAAATGCAGCCACATAGATTTGATCTTCACACACAAAGTAAAATCTACATCTATACATAATGCCTCACATAATGCATGCATATAATATTAAGTATTTAATTCTAGACTGCACTATAACTGAATTTTAATCCAGATGTTTTTTTGTTTTTTTTTCCCCTTTGGATTTACCAAATCAATCAGTTATTTGTCTCACCACATTAAATATCAAACTGTATGTTAGTATTTCTCATTCTTACCTAAGCACAACATTTGTATTATCATTAATGCATTTGAAACAATTCTGAAACTTATTTGTTTATTTGTATTTTGTCCATTTGACTTGCAACAATTCAAATCCAGTTAACCTCTGTATTTGGTTAACACTGAGTATTTTGCTAATACTCTTCATGAAATGGGGGGTTTTGTGTTGTTTTATTTAACTTTTAATAATCAAACAAGGCGCGATAGCTGGTTTTTCATCTTTACTTCACAACTGCTTCTATGCACACCCCACACCCCTCCCTTACCCGAGGCTTCTGCCCATGCTCACAACTGCAGTGGCATGCTGGGTAATGGAGTTCTTAACATAACGTACTCATAACATCACAGGTTTAAAACCAACATTTGTTGTTTTGGTATTATGCAATTTATTTCAATGTTTCCAGTAACAGTGTAAAAGCTTGTAAGATCTTTTATTCTCGCCTTGACCACTTTATCAAGTACATCGTTTTAAGGGCTTATTGCCAGAGACAAATTTAATCTGACCACATCAAACCTCTGACCAATTACAAATGTCATCTGTATGCTTTTGCTGTTTGTTGTGCTATATGTTCTTTTAAATCACAGGATCCCTGCTGCCAAAGTTCAACAGCAGTTTTGATGCAAAAATGAGGCCGCTGCCATCTTAGTTGCGCGTCACCGCACGTCACTCCCGGATAACTGAAAATGGGCAAAGAGGCGGGAGGTGGTTTGAGCTGATGTGACTGGTTGCTGAAACCACGCCCACCTAGCTCGACGTGACCATGATAGCAAGCAAAGGAGCTATCTATCTATCTTAGATACGATCTAAAATATTAACCCATTTTAGCCCTCCGGCAACTATAGTTGCCACAGTGTATGGTTGTCATTTTTCTTTTGTAAGTATTTTTCTAGATGTTTTCCATGTTTTATGTCTCAATGACATGCAAGAAAACATCCAAATAAAGGATTTCAAGAACAAAAAAGGTATTCACTTCCTTCCTGTGACATGAGGCTGTCAATTTCCAACCCCTACTTCCAGGAAGCATATTGAAGGCAAACCCTCCCAAAGAAAAGTAATTTTCATGTTAATATTAAGAATTTTTTGTTGACATATATATATCTACGTAATCATGAGTGTCTCTAGAATTATCCAAACAAAACCGTACAAGAGATCTATAGTTTTTTGTATACTTAGTCAAAAGCACGAGCAGCAACTATAGTTGCCGGTGGGCAAATGACTTGTAAGTACATATATCATGGGGAAATGGGGTATACTGTGTTTAATGGGTCAATAAATCAAGGTTATTGGTCTTGTTTAGTGCTTTTTGCTTTCATACTATTTTATATTGTTATATATTATATATTGTTATTTGTTAATTCATTTATTTTTTAATTTATTTATTTTTAGTTTGTTTGTTATATGTTACCCTGAACTACAAAACCAGTCATAGGGTTGATTTTATTAAATTAAGATTTATACATCATCTGAAAGCTGAGTATATATAAGCTTTTCATTGATGTATGGTTTGTTAGGATTGGACATTTGGCCGAGATATGACTGTTTGAAAATCTGGAATCTGAAGGTACAAAAAAATTTAAATATTGAGAAAATCACCTTAAATTTGACCAAATGAAGTCCTTAGCAATGTATATCCACTCACAAAAAGAATTTGTTATATATTTATGGTAGAAAATTTACAAAATATCCTCATGGAACATGATCTTTACTTAATATCCTAATGATTTTTGGCATTAAAGAAAAAAAATCAATAATTTTGACCCAAACATTGTATTGTTGGCTATAGCTACAAATAAACCCATGTGAATTATGATTGGGTTTGTGGTCCAGGGTCACATATAGATGTAATTTTTTCTAATGAACAATGTAATTTAACATTTTGATTCACAATGCTCTGTTGGAGCAACTTAATGGCTGCACTTTGTTCTTCACTTTAAAACAGAAGGATTTGTTATTTGTTTTGTTTTCATATTCAAGAGATTATATGCTAGATGCAATTTTTGGGTTCGCATCGAATGCTCTTCGACTTTGATTGATCTGTTGATCTGTTGAAAGCAGTATTTGAGTTAGATGCAGAAATGTTATCCTCCTATTCAAATTTTACATTGAGAGGTGCATACAACATATTTGCCCACCGGCAACTATAGTTGCCGCACATTCAAACACATTTTTTAAGGAAAAAAAACAAAAACCTGGGCAAAATAAATGCAGAACATGTTCACATAGGACACTATTAACAGGACTATATGCATGAAACCATTCAGAAAAAATTTGGGCACAAATGGGTTAATGAAGATAAGTTTTATCATCAGAAAGATATAAAGGTTTACTGTCAATCTGCAGTGTTTTTTTTTTTTTTTTTTAAGATATAGATGTTCCAGCACCTGTAGTGTAGGGTGTGCAAATAACAACATGGAAAATCAAAATGGGACTTCCTTTATAATGAAATAGAGATTGCGAGATTAATCCAATCTGTGGCACTTGGGTAAAATATGAAAGTCCATTGCAAAACAAAAAAACAGTACTTTTTGTTCATGAAATATTGATATATTATCCAATTTGATCACATTTCTTCTGAATTATCTGCTCTCTGTCATAGTTCTTCAAGAAAGGATGCAATCTGAGCAGCGTTTATGTTGTAAAACTGTATACAATCGTATCTAACAAACAAATGATCTGTGTCCAAAGTATATTTTTTTCAAAATAGTGCAGCAGTTTTAGTTATAATATCCAAGCAGTGCTGTCAGAGTTGTATATCCTCTCGCCATTGTCATTGTAGTAAATCTCACAAACAAAACTTTTAGCCAATGCCACGATCCAACAACGTGTGTTCTGTTTCTTCCGCATGCATGCACATCTACACAGATGCACATCAGTCTCGAATATTACGCAGCAAGCCATATTTTATAATTGTATAAAATAATCATGTACAAATACGACTGAGATGCCAAATTCAGCGGCTGGAATTAGATGAGGTAACATGACGGCTCACAGACAGCAGCGGCATCTACCTGTCACTCAAGTGACCACGCCCTTAATTATGCAGAACTTTAAGGCTTAATGTAATTTAAACAAATGAGTTAGAAAAAAAAAAAAAAAAAGGGCAAAGTTAGCAGTACAGATCAAAACCACAATTTGAACCAACTTGTAAACATGTTTTTTTCTGCTGTAAACTTGGCCAATTTAACATGGGACTCAATGAGATTCTGCTCTCTTTTGGAGCCTGTCCCTAGCGGCCAGTCGATGAATCGCAGTTTAAGTCACTTCCGTATTGGCTTCACGAGCGACTGGGGGAGGTTGCCGCTTGGTTGCATTTTAACGTTTTATGACTTTCTATTGGGTTTTGACATGTTCACTGCCAACGACGACAGGACACTAGACCAAAATATGTATGGTTAAACTATGTAATGTTAGTTTTATATCATTAGCAATTAGTTTACCTTGTTTGTTTTTATGTTAAATTATATGTTAACTGTGTAAGTTGTTTTAACTAAAATAAACTTGCACTGACATCTTAAAATATACCTGCTGAGCATGACTAGGCTATTTGTAACAGGCAAGAATTTTAAAGCTATGATGACTAAGACAAAATTTGAATATACCATAGATTTGTTTTGTATGTTCAAATATTTCTGATTTTTATTATTTTTATATATTTATATAATGCGCTCCACCAGCATCTCCCTTCTCAGCCAAATGAAAGTGTACACAAATATGTTTTGTTCTGTTTTATATACTGATCATTTAAAATGTTATGCTATTTTTCTGATGTTAAATCTAAGTTCTGTTGTAACCTATATAATTGTAAAAGGTACTTTATGTGATGTAGCTTTAGAACAATGTATTTAATGTAAAAACATTTAATTTACATGATGAGAAAAGTATTATATACATATATTTTTTCATGTAAAATTACAAGTTGCATAAAAGAAATAAACAATGAACAGAACAATTCACTTTTATTTACACGTGAACATACGTAAAAAAAAAAATGTTTAACAGAAATTACTTTGGCTCATTTACAAATAAATTACATTACAAATATATACAACTTATGCATTTGCTAACTTACATAAAAAAAATAAACTGTTTCATTGAAAAAGTGACATTTAAATAATATTTATATCGACACATTTTAATGCACTGTATTCTGTTCTTGAGAAAAGTGGGGGGGGGGAGGCGGCCTTTGAAGTGCGATTCACCGCGACGCGAGGAGGGATGACGTAATTCAAGAGCGACTTCAAGTGCACCCTCTCCGTTTCCCAGTGGAATGAAGCGCCCATCTCAAGCATAGACAGTAAAAGAAATGGACACAGCGACCCCATTGGAACTCAATTGAGACAAGTGAAGCCCATTTTGCGTCATAACCACTCAACTCTCTGTCGCACAGTAGAGAAATTACCGTACAGACAGGAGGAGAAGCTCGCAGGCAATAGTATGCATTAAAGGGCACCTATTATGCCCCTTTTTACAAGATGTAATATTGGTCTTGGGTGTCCCCAGAATGTATTTGTGAAGTTTCAGCACAAAATACCCCACAGTTAATTTATTATAACCATTTGAAAATGTCATTTTTGGGGCCTGTTTTAAAAAGAGCTGTTGTGGTGTGTACCACCTTAAATATAAATGAGCTGCATATCCCCGCCCTGCCTTTGGATGAGGGCGTAACTTGCAAACGGTAGAAGCAGAATGGCTGAGAATGAGAGAGCCGCTGTTTTGTATGGCATTCAGCCGTACATGTTTGAACCGGAATCAGACCCAGATGATGAAGAGACTCCGGCAGAAGAAACACAATTGAGAATGGAGCAGGACGTCTCTGAATGGTTATTTGATACATTTATGTACTTATAGAGTTTTAATCGCGTCCCCTTTGCAATTATGGATGTGCAACACACATACACACTGTGATAACGTTCGCGCAATTTCTTGAAACTACAAACACAAATACTGTGATAACGTTTGCTAAGTACGTTAGATGCACACTATACAAACAAGGTTTAAATTATATACACAGACATTCTACGACGACGACAACAACTTTAGACGCATTTGTTATTGAATTGGCTGACATCGACTGAAAATTTGCTCAAAAAACATTAAATACACTTACTTCTTCTGGAGGTGACGTTGGATCGCGAACAGTAGGCAACGATCCACACTTGAGGATTAACTTTGAAGCAAGACCTGCTTTGAATTGACCCTCGTTCTCAAAACAGTCAGTCAAAAAATTATTTGCGCAAACATAAACGTATTTTGGAATTTTGAGTGCCGCCTTTCCTTCGTAAATAAAAATCCATCCACTGCGTTTTCAGTGGCTCTGATGTCGGAAGTAAGTGAAAACTACTATGTTCATGATTACATCCCACAACAGAACACTTATGTTTCTTAGGAGACATTACCGGCTGTCGTTGAAACAATGGAGGATGGTTGACAGATCACCGACGGCAGGGTCTATGCCAAAACCAGATTGTCAATCAAACCACGTGGGTGGGGCTTAGCGCAATTCTACGTCACAGTGAGAGCAATCTTAGAACAGGGCGTTCTGAGACAGTGCTTATGAATTATTGAGATTGTAAAAAAAAATTCTAGGGTGGTTTTGCTCACACACTGCCAACACACATTTATGCTCAAACACCATGTAAAAGTGAATTTTGCATAATAGGTGCCCTTTAACTTAATATGGCGTACTGGAGTTACATTTTAAAATACTATACAAACTAATTAATCAGAATACTTACTCCTGCTCACTCACGCCAAAGAACTCCCCGCTCAAGCTCGCCGTCTCTGCAAGATTAACGATGGCATTTTTCATGCACAGCTACTAGAAGATTTACATCTGTCAGACAGGTTGCTGACGTCATCAAGCTTAGTTTGAGTCTGCGTGTCAGAAACGGAAGTACTAAAAATCGCTAAAATTGGGCTTCACTTGTCTCAATTGAGTTCCAATGGGGTCGCTGTGTCCATTTCTTTTACTGTCTATGATCTCAAGACACTTCGTGGTCTACACTATCCCACAGTTCATTGCGCGCCAGTGACGACAGGAGTTCAGGTATTAATTCAATTAAATGTAAGATATGCCCCGGTTTCACCAATATGTAGCCTAATATCTAAATCAAACTGTAATATCCGTGATGTCCAAATCGTCTGTTTTTCATCAATATAATATTTGTCTCTGAGATGTAGTGCAGTTGAATAAAATCCTAAAGTAGCATACTGTACTTTAAATTTAGACTTAAATACAGAGTAACTGTATAAATATGAATGTATATATTTTTCCAAGTTAACATTTCATTTAAAAAAAGTAAAAAACAAACAAGGTTAACTAATTGCTAACAATATAAAACTAATATTAAATAGTTTAACCATACATATTTTGGTCTAGTGTCCTGTCGTCGGCGGCAGTGAACGTGTCAAAACCCAACAGAAAGTCATAAAACTTTAAAAGGCAACACAAACGTCAACTGTCTCTGTCTGTCACACAGCCGATAGCCATGTAACGACGATCGGCTCATTGTTGCCACGTCTTGGATTGGGATACTTTTATTCTGTGCTGTGTTTGCGCTACTTTTGGCCGCCCCCACTTCACACTCACAATTAAACTCCATCTTTGAGATGCATGTGAAAGATTTAGTTTATTGATTTATTAATAAACTTGCACTAAAGTAAAAGCATGTACAATGTTTTTCGGATTTCTTTCTTTTTTCTTTCATTCTGCAACGTGAAAAGATCAGCACAGCACTAACTGTAATTATAGTATATACTTCGAAATACGGGACGCGCAAAGCACAAGTCTGTAGTTTATTTTCAATGAGAGAGACACAAAAGCCGCAAATCGGTGGTAGTTCTAGTAGTTGTGAAGCGACGGTGTGCACGCGGTTCTCACACCCAAAACCCAGTCACTTGTGCGTACACAGCTCTTCGTTATAAATATATTGCATATATTTATATTACGCACACAAAGAGGTGAGCTACGTGACCTCTCCTCCGCTTTCTCTCATACACACATAGGCGGAGGGCGAACTAACTCCAAGGCAGGGCTGAGGGCTTCCTGTTTAAAAACGCATACATTTCCTTGTAACAGTTCCGTTTCTGTGTCGTCGCACAACATACACAGTCCAGCATAAACTCTCCTGACAAACCATTATTAAAGCATCTGCACGTTCACAAACCACTGCCAATTTCAACAGAAAATGTATAATGGATTTGGCATGGCAGAAAATGTGCAAAAAGTATTGCCTCAATAATCACTAAAATGACATATTATTAGGCAACTTTATCGCGATCTCAGTAAGTTCTCTTATAATAAATGAAGCTGTCTGCACAATGAATCTCTTATTTACATAATGTCTAAATTAGTTTTATTATTATGAGAGGATTTGTGAGCGTGCAAACTCACCGCTCCAAACGCCAGTGTTTTTGTTCAGTGTGCTATGCCGCTCTTGGTTGGGTGCGGGGCAGATTTTGGTAATTTGTAGAATGAAGGAAAGATAATTTAGATTTAGAATAACTAATCTGCAGGTAACTTTCTGATATAAGCAAAATAATTTCAAATGAATGTAAGAAAAAAAATTAATTTTTTGCCGCCCTCACTGTGCTGCCGCCCTAGGCGGCTGCCTAGTTCGCATATAGGCATGCGCCGGCCCTGCGCGGACCCTGAATTGGGACACAGCTTATGAATGGTGCAACACCATTTGATGGACCTTCTCATACAGGGCTGAAATGAGAACAAAGACTAAAGACTGACCAACTGCTATTGCAACAATTTTGGACAAGAAGTCTGAAGTTGACACTAAACAGAAAGCATGTCTTCATGGACTGTGCCACCTTTGGACACCATGAGTGTGGCCAGCGGTCCAAAGGAGTGATTTGTAAAGCCCTATTTGGACGGGATTAGTTTTACATGGGGAGGTGGAGTAAAGTAATTTTACCTCAGGACATCTGTAATATTAATTGGCCACGGGACAAGACTTCTCAGTAAGACTAGCAGAAGTGGGAGGGGTAACTTGATTTACACACCGCCGTCACCTCCCTGTCGTCATGTGGGTTTATGTTGCTTTCTGATACCATGTGCGCAAACACATAATCCAAATATATAAACTATAAATAACAGTTAGGTCCGATTTATTAATTAAATTCTGATTATGATGGTAAAAGGCACTTAGCTAAAGATAAAATTACTTTTATGCTTTTGACAATTGCTTCGATCTTCTTTTTGCTCTGAATGGTATGGAAAATAACCTAACATTACTTGAGGTTTGCTACAGACTTGTCCTACCACCTACAACACAAAAAAAAAAATTCTTCAAGTGCTTCCATGCTTGGAAAATGCACAGAGAACTACTTTTAAACAGGAAATGACAGAATTTTACCGTACATATTTACAGCTGGTCTATTCAAACGGGATTAGTATTATCTGAGGTAGTTTTTCCTGACCTTTTTACAGAAGGTAAAAGTCACCGTAATTTTTACTGACATTGTCCGTAATGATAACTGAGATGGCACATTCGGATGGGACTAAATTCAGAAGCCCGGGTAATAATTACTTTACCCCCACCTCCCCATGTAAAACTAATCCCGTTTGAATAGGGCTTTAGACTGAAAATATCCAAAAGATATTTTAAAATGAACAAAGACATTTGCTCCTCTCTCTTGCTACAAGGGCCATTTGGAAGGCACAAATTGTCACGGTGCTCTGAGACTTGGAGGTAAGATCCAATTGCAGCTTTTATGTAGGGATAACCAAAGAGTAGTACAACGCCAGGCAAAGGGTCAAAATCCATGAAAAACTGTCCACAAACAAAACAAAACAGTCTTCTGATTGTCTCACATTTGGGCTTCAATCACATGGTCAAGGAAGGAATAAAAGAGGATTGTAACTGTTGCTCTGTCTCTTTGATTCTTAGCTTTTCTGGGGCACTCTCTGGCCCTCTATCTCTCTATCTCTCTATCTCTCTCTCTCTCTCTCTCTCTCTCTCTCTCTCTCTCTCTCTCTCTTCCACTCTCTCTCTCTCTATCTCTCAGGTAACTTTTTACATACATGCTAAGTGTAATTAATGGTATATGATTTTATCATCTCATACATCTATTTTGTAACTATTTTAAGTGGAACCATAAACAAATATTGTCATTGAACCCTTTCAGTTACAAAAGATGTGCTAACTAGTTTTGATTTAGTATTAATATTAATGTGCTCCCTATTGCAATACAGTATTGTCACACTATAGCAATGGTCTCCCACATATTTTGCTATTATTACTGTGCTTATGTCCGTCATTGGTATAAGTTACAGTGGGTGGCTATAGACAAGAAATGTACAGTTTTCTACCATCTTGCTGATAACGTTTCTTTAGTCGCTCGGCAACAGTACAGCCTGAACCCCTGTAGGGGGTCCACACTTACATTACGATTAGCATTAGCCAGCACTTTTAAATTTGCTTTGATGTCAGGTGCTCTGGCTCCTGGGAAACATGTGACTATGGTGGCTGGTGTCTCTATATTCACGTTCGGTGTAATAGAATTGCCAATAACTAGGGCACTTTCAACAGAATTCTCAGTGGGTGCATCACTGAGTGGGGAGAACCTGTTTGATGTTCTAACTGAAATGGAAGAGTGGTGTTTTTCACGACTAGGCCACCTCACAGTCACCCAATCGCCCTGCTGCATGGGCTCTAAAGCCGGAACCAAACAATGTATAGAGTTCATCAAGCTTGTCGCCCTTGCATTCTAAGGATTGAAGGGAAAACCTGCACCCCTCTGCTAGACAGCTGAAGATGGGCAGGTCATTTACCTTCCAAAATGACAATGATTCTAAACATCCGCCAAAAGAACAATGCATTGGCTCAGGGATAGGAAGGTGAATGTCCTTGAGTTGGCAAGTCAGATCCCTGACTTTAATCCAATAGAAAATCTTTAGATGGACTTGAAGTCCATTGCCGTTCACCATGGAAATTGTCTCCGGCTGAGAGACCAGCCTCTAGGTACTGAACTTAGGGGCCAGACCCACAGTTTCCATAGCTCCAGCCAGGGGTGATATATTGTGTCCCCGGCAATCAGGGGAAAGCGATCAGGGGGAATGCGCATCTGTACCATGGCATCCAGCCCCAGCAGAGCTGGGAGAACCACAGCAAACAGTGGATTGTCTCTTGAGATGCGAATAGATCCACTTCCGCTGGGCCAAATTTCTCCCATATCGACTCCAACATCTCAGGGTGATGTCTCCATTCCCCGGGCCTCAGCCCCTGCCTCGACAGGACATTTGCTCCTGAATTCTGGTCCCCGGGGACATACATTGCTCTGAGAGACAACAGTTTCCCCTGGGACCACAGGAGGATCTGGTGCAGCAGTCCATGACAATGTCTCCCCCTGTGAAGAACCCGTGTATCAAGACAAGTTTCAGTCGACAGGACGCACTCAGGACACTTCTGTCTGCACATGTCAGACAAAAACCAAGGCTTCTTCCATATAGCCAGGGAACAATGGAATCTGCACAATTACCCTGATCATACATAGCGGAAACTCCCTCGGGGAAACTCCTGGGATTTCAACCACCACTGCAGGGGCCTCATGTGCAGAAGGCCAAAAGGTATCACATTGGAAGCAGCTGCCATGAGCCCCAGCAACCTCTGTATTTGCTTTACAGTGATTGCATGGCCTAGCTTTATCCTGGATACTGTGGCTAGGATGAACTCGATTCAAGAAAATTGTGTCCACATCGTAATCAAGTCCCATACTACCCCAGGAATGTAATTCTCTGAGAAGGTGTCAACACACTCTTTTTTTTGTTGAGTGTCAAACCTAAGCGTTTATATGGTCATGGACAACATCTCAATGCTGAACTGCCATATCTTGAGACTGGGCTAGAATGAGCCAGTCGTCAATGCAGTTTAACACATGGATGCCCCGGAGTCTCAGTGGAGCCAGGTCCATGCATTTGGTAAATGTATGAGGAACCGAATAACCCGATATTCGGACGCTTCACCCCCAGAAGCCAAACATCTGATTTAATACGTCCTAGCTGAATATACGGAGAAAAAAATCCTGAAGAAACTAAATTATATGGCTAATAGCTAACAAGGCCTTGAGCATCTACCAAAGCTTGATAGAGAATTTGAGTTCAGCATAACTTAACATTTCTCTTAACAGTGTATTGGCACTGCACTTTTTCCTCATGAATACAAATTGTTAGAAAAGCAGGAGACATTCAAAGGCATATTTTGTAGATGTAAAAGAGCTGGGGTCAGTTACTGATGGTCCTATAGAACAAAATATCCTGAGCAGCGGGGTGGTTTATGCCTGGACATATAAACGTTTAATACACATTCTGGGTGCAGAGTCTTTGCCTGAGAAATTGGTTCTGCTTGAGAAAGAGGACACAATGGCTGTTGCCAAGGAAACAGAGAATCATAGTATGTCCATCTAACTTTGTGATTTACTATTTTCACTATACTGGGATGTACTGAGTTTAGAGTTTAGTAAAAGGCTGTACCTTGTCCTGCTGTTTTCTAAAAGTTGTTTTGTTTGGTTTGTTTCTTCTTTCAAACTTTATTCAGAATAGTGCATGAATGGACTATGTATGATTGGTAGAATAAAAAGCTGCCATACTGTGTTGTGTATTGCATTCAAAAAGTGAAAAAATAACAGGGTTATACAGAAATTCTCTGACATATTTGCTTAAAGGTGCACTGTGTAATATTTTCTGTCTGCTAGAGGTTGCTAGAGGCCTATTGAAAACAAAGGCATAGCTTGATGACGCCAAGTTTAAGCATGGAATCTTGGGACATGTGGTGTTCACCTCAACGGAAGGTGGAAAAGAATTGGGATAGTACTCGGGAACAAATCTTGTTCATGGACGCGATTTTTAATGTTACTGTAGTATGAAGCAGAGCAGGACCGAGTGTTGTGGGAGCTGAATGAGGTCGCTGGAGCAATTGCGCAACACACGCCTCATGAGCAGAGGAACTTTTATTATGACACAGTCGCCGGTGCTGCTTCCGCCTTTCCGGTCATGAGTATGAGGTAATACAGCTCTGTTTATCATATTACTGCACACTGCAGTAAGATAGATCAATTTTAGAATATCATATTAAATGCTGGATGGCTTGTGTTGATAAATGGCATGCAATAAATTTTAAAACATATTGTATGACAATAATTAGTTTTCTTTCTATAAATATATCAAAACAGTTGTTGCATTGTCTATTAAAACATGTAATATATTAAAGCGTCTTTGGTGTTTCCATGGTTTCTACAAAATAAAACCAGAAACTGAGGGTAATGTGGGTATGACGCAATTGACAGGCGACTTCTCACATGTCCTGGAGCCTTGGTTAAAATTGCAATTTTCTCACGATTTACAAATAGTTGGAAACATTTGGGAAATTGTAAGTACTCAAGTGAACAAAATATATAACACTGGCCTAGTGGTTTTTGTATATTTTACTGCAAAATTCTTACATATTGCACCTTTAACAAGTGTCTTTAACCGTCTTTAACCATTTTTGGAGACAATGGGACTCCCATTCAACTTTTACATCAAAAAGATGCAGAATAAATCAAATTAAAGAACAGAACACAGTCAACCATGGTATTGCACACTTCTGGATGTTGCTGGCAAAATGAATCATGAATCAAGCACTAGATAAAGTTTTGTCATTATGAAATGTAGGGAATTATGCAAAGTGAAATAACCCCAAATATCCAGAGAAGAATAGGTCAGCAGTCATCTTATAGTGTGGCAGAGAAAAGTAAATGAAACTTGTAACATTTTCAACTTTAGTAGTGCATAAACTGGTTACGTTTTTTTTTTTTTTTTTTTTATATATATATATATATATATATATATATATATATATGATTGGGGTTGTGTGACTCATTACTTTGATTGTTAGTTTGTTACTTATAACCACAATAGCATATGCCCCAATAGCAAACCAAGTCTACATTATTGATTTTTCCACAAAACACATGTATATATTTTGATCAAGCTAAATTCATCAAACAAACAAATTACAGTAAATTACAGTACCTGTTATACTGTATATCAGTGGCGTGCAGTGGTGTTCTGAAATGAGGAGGCACATTTTTTATTTATTTATGAATCAATATAAATTCATGTGCATTACTCTTAACGCTGACACATCTTCCTTGTTAAATGAACATTACTTTACATTACATCAAAAAGAAAAAAGAAACCAAATGCAATTCTATTTTGTAATTTTACAAACAATGTATTGTAATAAATGTTCTATTTATCAAAACCAAGTCAATTCCAAAATAATAACTAAAGGCTGAAACAATTTAAACAATATATTTTATTTGTGTATTGATGTGTTTATTTTTAATAGTCAACTTAGGCTATGTTGGATCATCAGTCATGCTCTGTAAACACCGTCTGTCACAGACACGAATTGTATTTTTAATTTCACGAAGCTGATTGCACAAAAAAAACAAACAAAAAAAAAAAAACACCCCGCAGTCATCATGTTTTCAGTCCATTTCAAGTTTGATTTTGACGTGACATAAAGCGGTGATATCTATCTGGGTTATCTGTTTACTTACTTTTCAATTGATGCCATCATTTGTTCATTCAAACTGACGCGCTGAACGTGCACATAAACAAGAGGCGGCATTTATCGCACAAACCAATCATATCCAATCATAACCAATTACATCCAATCATAGCGCAATGGAGACATTGCCTCCTCTCACGTGACTTTCCCCCATTCATTCTCAATTACCCCCCACAAAACCCACCGCACGCCAGGGCTCTAATGGTTTTCTATGGTTTTCTATGAGAGCAAAGGGAGGCATGACTCCTGCTGTATCTTTACCTGCGGGTGTCGCTGTTGGGCAGTGCTCATTAAGAAATACAAGTGACTTGCGTTCTTTTTAATGTCAGAATTTGTAATATTTGTGTTGTTTTATATGTAATATGGATTATTTTCTCATCCTATTTTTTTTTTTTTTTTTTTTGAGGAGGCACTGCCTCCCTTGCCTCCTCGGAGGAAACGCCCCTGCTGTATATTCCATTTGACAAACCAAAAACAATTTAACCCTGGAGCCATTTAAAAGGGCCATGTTATGATGTGCAGGTATGTTATGATTAGGATGTTCATGTTATTATGTTATGATGTTCATTTTTTACCCTTATAAGTTATTTTTTATAATGTATGGCAAAGTACCTGCTCTTCCTCTTTGCAGTTGCTATTGTTTTTTGCTATTTTCTATTCAATTAGGTTTTTAGATAGCTTCTTCCTAGGGCAAAAAAACTTCAGCTTACAAAACATGGATCAGTTGCTGTTGAGATTATAAAAACAGTGTTCGTAATTATGCCTGCATCCTGCCAGAACTAAACCTACACAATGTTGTTCTCTCTCTCTCTTTTTTTCCCTTTTTTTTTCTCCACTTTCCAATATAAATATTTGCATATAAGACTGCATTCTCAGTTTCTAACAAAGCCAAAGTGCCACATTCTTCCTGGTCCAACTTGGTAATTAACTTTGTTAACAAAAGACTTGAGAGATTTAAAAATGTGTTATATTGAAAGTAGTGCCAGGGCTGAAGTGTACATTTCTTTTCATGAAGCATGATAAATAGTTTGTATAAAATGTGCCATTTTTATGGTGGAAAAAAAAATGACATTGGAGGTGCATTTGAAAGGTTTATGTTAATGCAATGAAAGGAATTGTGGATATAACAGTAAAACAAGTTTTCAGATTGCTCAGTCAATTTGTGCAGAGCTTTCATTGAAGATAAATTGTTATTTATTTTGGATCATCAGTTAATTTACATGCTACTGCACTGATGATACACTTTAGTTTGGATCTTTTTATGTTGTTTTGCTAATCTTTAAACTGCAACTTTCACACTATTCCATTTGAGGATTCTATTAGGCAAGTGCATTAAAAAATGAATGTAATAGGTCAATTTAACATTTAATAAATTAATGTGGTGTAAGATGCAAATTTATTACAAAGCAGAATCATTTGAAAGCAGAAATAAACTTAATTTAAATAAAGAACAACATTTAATCCAGCATCATCAGTAGCTGGAGGGAAAACGAATGGCCGCCAGAACCTGGCGATGCCCCCATGTTCAGCGAGTATGCCGTTCATTATGTATGGGATCTCCAGGATGGAGCCATTATGGCAATCAGAGGATCAGAGCATCAATCTCAGGTGAGCCACAGGGAGTAAATGAACTGTAAAGAGGAGGAGGAAGAGAACGAGAGAGAAACCTGAGGGAGAAAGTGAACCTCAGTTTATCATTTCAACTTCGAGTAGTCGCATAGAGCTGTATAATTACCCCCAAAGAGATAATCTATTTATCAGCAACTCCATCTATCTATTACTCACTCCCTTTCTATCTTTTGTCTTCATCAAGATATGCATCGCTAAATCCCTTGGGGCACACAGATCTGGGACCTGAATCAAACCAAAAAACTTGTTTGTTATTTATCAAAGCCACCATGTAATTTTCTGTAGCAATTTTCTGTTCCAAGCCTGATGTCACTTTTGACCTAATACTGGGCATAGTAATTGAGAAAAGATTCAGCCGTTTAATATTATGATTGACTGAGTTAGGGGGGCCTTGTATCTTTTCCATTACTCTAGTTTATCCAAAGGGGATGCATTCAAGAAAGGCCTCCCACGACGGATGACACTAATTAATCTCACAATTGCATGCTTGCTCATAGGGCACAGTTTTAGCCCAGCCTTAATCTCATCCATCAAGATGCTCAGCAGCCAGACTGGTGGAGACAAACTGAATTTTTCTCCCTGACCGCACTCATCGCGTTTCGGACAGTAAATATCTGTGTCAGCATGTTTCAACAATGGATGGGTGAGACTCCTCCCTCTCTGTGGTATGAGGTGTTGAGTAAGAAAGGAATCTTGACTGGTTAGATAGTGGTTAAATCTATGTTATGCAGAAGAAGAGAATTAGTCAGCGGAAGAGAGCGATAGAGCAAGAGAGATTACTGTTACGGATAGCTGTAAGTAAGCCGACAAGCACTGTGAGAAATGTTAGATAGGCATGACATACTATCTTTATGCAATGCCCTACAATGTTGTGGTGTCTATCAGGAGTTATAAAACAATGAAGCACATGGACAGGAGTAGCGAACTTCATCCATCTTGTTTACTCTTTCGTTCTCTACACATTACGTCAGAACACAAAACTTCGAAAACTAACTTATGAACACAACATTTTCACCTTTTTAAGAACAGAAAAGAACATTAATGCCACACCAACAATGCAAACACTTCCACACAGGTGCACCGTGCCACTCCACATGCTGCAACCGGTACTTCACCCTTTCAGCAAATGCTCACAAAAATTTTGCCATCTACTCCTATGCACATACCAACTGACATAACTGTTCACCGAAGGGTTAGAAGGCTTAATTAAAAAGTACACTGATGATAAGTGGGGTGCTCGCACTCAGGGCCGGGTCTAGGGGTGGGGCTAGGAGGGGCAATGCCCCCCCAGATTTCTCTTGTGCCCCTCCAACATCCCCAGGATACTTTTTTTTTTTTTTTTTTTTTTTTGTGATAACACACAAAATGTAAAAAATATATCAACACTAATTTAGTTACATACGCGAATTACTAGAGACATTGTGCGGTTGTATTTTTTCATCCTTTTACATTTCTCCCTTACAGACACGCTCAGCTCTTCAGGTGCTAACACCTTGCTAGAATTTCCATAATTACAAGATTTCAACAAGTTTTCCAAGACTTTTGCACACCTTATCTGATCACTTCTCAAGACAGCCATTGACAATCACATGAGCAGATGACATGCAGCTCCTTTATAAATTTGCTCTAGTCTCTATTTAAACATTGCTAATACATTACTACTACACGATCATGGAACACTTGAGAATTTAGCTAATTCAGATTCCTGCTGCAATGCACACTGGTCCTGGAGATGCAGCCGCACCTGTACCCGAGTGACACCGCTAAAATAGCGTTCATTATCTCTCAGCTCAGCGGCAAAGCATTGAAGTGGGCCGATTCCATCTGGTCCCAGCAGGGCGCAGTAACCCAATCCTACTTGTTGTTTATTTCCCACTTCCGGGAGGTATTCGGGAAACCCATCACAGACTCTTCAGCTGGTGAGAAACTCTATAATTTGAGACAAGGATCCATGTCCATTTATGATTATGCTTTGCAATTCAGAATGCTTGCAGCCCTCAGCGGATGGAACGAACAAGCCCTGATAACGAACTACTGGCAAGGATTGGAACCTCAGGTGCGGCTGCAACTCGCTGCATGCGAGGACAACATCGGCCTAGAAAAGTTCATCCAGCTCTCCATCCACTGCGCCACTCGCATGCAGGCGTGCCTCCAAGAGCACCAGGACCAGTTCTTCTCCACCGTGCCACTCTGCCGATCCGAACCCGTCAGCACTCCAGAACCAGCGCAAGAACCCATGGCCGTCGCCGCCTAACCCTTCGTCTATGTCTTTACTGTGGTGAACCGGGGCATGTGATTGCAGCATGCCCCACACGACCGCCGCGACCCCTTGTGAGTGCTATTATTCCTGCTACTCGTAAAATAAAACCACTCACTGCTGCCGTCAATCTTACTGCCGCCAATGTTTCTCTTACAGTGGTCACGCTCATCGACTCGGGGTCCGCCGGCAACTTCATCTCTGGTGCCCTCTGTTGTCAACTCTGTATCAAGACCTCTCCGACTCCGACCATCTACAAGATCTGCTCCATAACCGGCCGACCCCTGAGCCGTGAGCGCGTCCGCTCCGTGGCAGGTCCAGTTCACATTCAAGTTGGACTTCTACTTCACGAGTTCACACTTACAAATAAGTCAGGTAACCCTGGGTAGGTTATTTGACTTGTTCCTCCTGAACTACGTTAATGAAACATAATATAAAGAAGAGGCACATCTGCTGGTTCTGGAGGACTCCACCGCTGACGTGGTTCTAGGGCGTCCCTGGTTGGAGCAGGATAACCCGACCATCTCCTGGAAGACGGGCGAAGTCCTGAAGTGGGGCGACACTTGCTTCAAGCACTGTTTGACGGATCTGCCAGTTCCACCAATCTCCTCACCTGATCTCTCTCTCTGCGCCACGTTCCTTTGAAAGTCCTGTTGAACAACGTTCTGTGGATATCCCCGAGTGTTACACCCCCTTCAGTGACGTATTTTGCCCTCAACAGGCTTCCAAGCTGCCTCCACACCGGCCATGGGATTGTGCCATCGACCTGCTTCCGGGTGAACCAGTGCCCAAGAGAAAGATCTACCCTCTTTCCATCCCGGAGGAGAAGGCCATGGAGGATTACATCAAGGAAGCTCTCGCCCAAGGTTACATCAGGCCGTCTACTTCCCCTGCTGCTTCCAGTTTCTTCTTTGTGGCAAAAAAGGACGGAGGCTTGCGGCCCTGTATTGACTACCGAGCACTCAACAAGATAACAGTAAAGTTCCGCTACCCCCTTTCTCTCGTCCCAGCTGCCCTAGAACATCTCTGTGGTGCCACTGTGTTCACGAAGTTGGACCTCCACAGCGTGTACAACCTCATCTGGATACGTGAGGGGGACGAGTAGAAGACCGCCTTCATCACCCCTACTGGCCACTACGAGTACTTGGTAATGCCGTATGGACTAGTCAACGCCCCCTCCGTATTCCAGGACTTCATTCACGAGGTGCTCCGGGAGTTTCTCCATCGGTTTGTCCTGGTCTACATAGACGACATTCTCATCTACTCCCGGAGCCAGGACGAACATCACCAACACGTTGCGGATGTCCTCACCCGCCTTCGTCAATAACATCTGTTCCTCAAGGCTGAAAAATGTACTTTACATCAACCTGCCGTTTCATTCCTGGGATACAACATCGACCACAGTGGCAACCGGATGGACGAGAGGAAGGTGGAATCCATCACCAACTGGCCAGAACCTACCACCATAAAAGAACTCCAGCGTTTCCTCGGTTTCTCAAACTTCTACAGACGATTCATCAAAGGTTACAGTTCAATCGCCCATCCACTCACCAGTTTACTCCGCAACCAGCCCAAGTCTCTGTCCTGGACCCCGGCAGCCACCAACGCCTTCAACCAGCTCAAAGAAGCCTTTACCACCGCTCCCTTACTCGTACATCCTGATCCAGAAAAACAATTCATTGTAGAAGTGGATGCGTCTACAACAGGAGTGGGAGCGGTGTTATCGCAGCAGCAGGGGACCCCAAGTAGACTCCATCCATGCGCCTTCTTCTCCCGCAAGCTCAGCCCGGCGGTTCCTGGGTTGGGCCGAGTACGCCCAAAACTCTCTCCGACAGTCAACTACTGGGCTTACACCGTTTCAATGCGTACTCGGTTACCAACCCCCACTGTTCCCCTGGGATGGGGAACCCTCCAACGTTCCGGCAGTGGATTACTGGTTCCGAGAGAGCAAGAGGGTCTGGGACTCAGCACACCACCAGCTGCAACGAGCCCTGCGCAGATGCAGGATGGTAGCCGACCTCCGACGTTCCAACACCCCGGTCTTCCAGCCTGGTCAGATGGTTTGGCTATCCACCCGAGACATCAGACTGCATCTGCCCTGCAGAAAGCTGAGTCCCAGGTTAACCCAGTCACCTATCAACTCCGACTTCCACAAGGGTACCGTATACATCCCACTTTCCATGTGTCACTCCTCAAAGTTCACTATCCCTCTGTTCTTCCCACAGGACCTGACGTGGCTCCTGCCGAACCCCCCCTTCCACTCATCTTGGAGGACAGAGCTACGTACAAGCTTAGAGAGATTTTGAACTCCCGGTGGTCAGCTTGAATACTTGGTGGATTGGGAAGGATATGGCCCCGAAGAACGCTCCTGGGTCCCAAGGGACGACATCTTAGATCCCAGTTTACTCCAAACCTTCCACGACAGTCACCCTGAGAAACCGGCACCGCGGGGAAGAGGACGACCATCACGGCGTCGGGGTTCTCGGCCCTCTGGAGTGGGCCGTGGAGGGGGAGGTACTGTCACAGACACGTCAGGTTCCAACGTCACCCAATTACAGCGCGCACCTTCTCCAGAATACTGATCACCACCTGCACCTCATCACTCTCCTCATCAGCAGCACTATAAAGCACTCATGCACACAGCACTCCACGTCCGGTCTCGTTTGCATACCCTACATGTTTATGCTTACCTCAAGGACTCCTTCTCGCATACCTACCTGTCTCCATTGTGTCGTTTCCCATCGTGTGCCTCGTCTGCCTCGTGAGTGTGTTCCTGTCAGCTTCCAAGTGCTCCAACGATCTCCAGTCTCCAGCGTCAAACCTCCTGCAAAGATAAGGACAGTTACCATTCCAAGTATTATCAGTTCAAGTCTAACTTCTACCAGTTCTCTTACCTGTTTCATCCATCTTGCTCTCCTGTGGTCAAAATAAAGACTGTGTTACCTTATACCTGTGTGTGTCCTCCGTCTACTGTAACAACTATGTCCAACTTCGTTCAGCTTCCTGTTAGTGAGGTCAAAAAACGCGTTCTAATGACGGAAGTGATGTCTCGCCCATATACTTCAATGAGCGCGAGACATCACTTCCGTTGTCAGAGCGCGATCGGACCTCACTAGCCGGAAGTTGAACGAAGTTGGACATAGTGGTGTTTTAGAGGTAAAAAATTATATAAATACTGTTCGGTTTCTTGCACAAACCGATCGTTTCGTGTCTTAGGACATCAATGTGCCGTCACGAGCCGCAGGGTTTAATTTGGATTTGTCTATGGAAGTTTTTTCGAGTCTTATTGTTCAAGTTTCCAATCACTGCTATTATTTGACCGACAGACGGTAGCGGTTGCAGTTAAAAATCATAATTTGCGTTCGACTGAAGAAAAAAAGTCATCTACATCTTGGATGCCCTGGGGGTAAGCAGATAAACATCAAATTTTCATTTTTGGGTGAACTATCCCTTTAATATCTTTTAACTTTTTTTTTTTTTTTTTACCTTGCATAATTACTATAGTTGTGTGTAGAGCTGCATAAGTAATCATAAAAAGATTGCTACCTCAATTCAAACACCCACACAACCTCTTTCCTAAAATGATAATGATTTGCCTGTCTATTAAACCTTTGACAAACATCATACCGGAACTTTCACATCTGCGTTGTTGCTGCCAATGACCCAGAGAAAGCAGTTATCATGAAGTTATGAAACAGCTTCACAAACAGTCTTTTCAACTTCACAGTATCATTATTTATTTCTGCGTTAAAATGATCACAGAAATACTGGGGTATAAACGCTGATGTCTACGATCAAAATAGTCCAAACACCATTTGAAAGTTAACTTGACGCTTGAAATAATGATTGTGCTGATTACATATATGTTCCCTTTTGATTCTTCACTCATACTGCGTATGGGGAAAAGTCTCCCTTTTTCCCCGTCACTGAAGCCTTTTTCAATAACGCAGTGCAACTGCATCGCCATTGGTTCACTCATGAGAAGTTGTTGAACCAATGACGGTGCGGCATAGCTGCGCGACCTATGGCGAGAAAGCGCGTGAATATTCCCGCCGAAAGGGGCAGGGTTTAGTGCTATATAAGCGGGCGTTTCGCCATAGTCCTTTCTCCTTCAGCGACGACTACACATCTCTTCGCTGATCACCGCGCTGAAGCCGAAGAAGCTCGCGGCCTGGAAGAAGCAGCTCTCGCCACCGTTCAGGCCCCGCAGCGGACCCAGCTGAGCCGCCGGACTACGACAGCGCCGGCGCCCTGGTGGACTACTGCCGCCGCCTGCTTCCTGTCCCGGCCGTCGTCTCCTGCCGCCATCCGGCGCCCCCTCAGAGAGTATTTCTCCTCGCGGTTCTTACCGCTCTAAGAGCACTTCCTAAGCGGATTTGTCCGCTATAAAAGAGCTTCCGCAGCCCTCGCCTCTCTAAAAGAGCCCCCCAATCGCCGTTTTCACGTTTTTTAATGCCGCGTCACTCCTGTGACACCTGAAGAGCCCCTCTGCAGGACAGCGATGGACACGAGGAGTGCGCTGGATGCCTGGGTAAGCCCCATGCGGAAGCCGCGCTCACCGACGCTTCATGCCCGCACTGCGAGTGCATGACTCTGGCCTCTCTGCGCTCGCGGGTTGCTTTCTTCGCCGGAAGCAGTCCCGCCGCTCGCGCCCTCCCGTCCCCTTCCCTCCGCGAGCCTGCGAGGAAGAGACAGCGGGGTAGAGCGACCCAGCGCATGGAGTCGAGCGAGCTCACGTCGGCCCAGTCCCCGCGTGCCTCGCCCTCTCCCACCAGAGAGCAGTTGCCCGTCAGATTCTCCCACCCTTAGCAGCGTCCCTCAGCATACGCAAGTGACCTCGTCTCATTCGGTGGATCAGATGAAGAGCCGCTAGATGAGTCCATGTCTCTCGCGGCTTCCGAAGCAGAAGGCTGGGCTGGCGAGTCGGACAACCCCGCCCCCCCGCCTCCGCTGGAGCCCATTGAACACGGCTCGAGCATGGACGCCGAACTTCTCCGCGTCCTCTCAAAAGCTGTGGAGGAGCTAGACCTGGATTGAGCTGGAAGAGCCGTCACGTAGCCGCCTGGATGAGTGGTTCCTGCCGGGAAGACGCCAGGCCCCTCGCCAACGTGCTGCCCCGTTCTTCCCCGAGATACACAAGGAGCTGACATGTCATGCCGCGCTCCCTACTCTGCCCGCCTGCACACCTCGCATCGTTCAGCCCTCACTACTGTGGACGGCGCTGAAGAAAAGGGCTACGAGCACCCGCCGCCCCTGGGTGAAGCAGTGGCAGCTCACCTCTGTCCTCCCACGGCTGTGGGCTGGAAATCTAAGAGGGCCCTTCCTTCTAAGCCCTGCAGAACTACCTCCACCCTGGCTTCGCGAGCCTACGCATCTGCAGGCCAAGCTGTCTCGGCGCTCCACACTATGGCCATCTTCCAAGTGTTTCAAGCCAAGCTTCTCTGTTCTATGGACAAGTCCGGCTTTGACGCACCCGCCTTCAGGGACCTCCACAGCGCCACTGACCTAGCCCTGCGAACCACAAAGGCCACAGCCCAGGCCATTGGAAGGTCCATGGCCAGCCTGGTGGTTTTGGAGCACCACTTATGCAATTTTGCAATTTTATTTGTATAGCACATTTCATACACAATGGTAATTCAAAGTGCTTTACATAAAAAGAATAATAAAAATAGAACATAAGGAATAGAAATAACAGTAAAAACAGAGAATTTTGCTATCTGGATGGAAGAGCTAGGAAGTCTCAGGGAGTTTGTTGTTGTTGTTGTTGTTGTCGTCCATCAGAGTTGGATCTAAACGGATCTATTCATCAGAGCAGATCAGAATGAATCTTCCTCATCCAACAGGACTGCAATTTCTTCCTAATTCTCCCAGCTCTTTCAACCAGACAGCAATAATGCATTAAAAGTCAGAATAACAAGATGATACATAAAATATATAAAATACATTAAAAATGAAATAAAAACAGGAAAAGAAATTAAAAGAATAAAAAGATAATACGTATAAAATAAAGTGCAAACAGTTCGGACATAGCACAGTGCTCAATCAGCAAATGCATAGATAAAAAGATGTGTTTTGAGTCTGGATTTGAATGTGGCTACTGTTGGAGCACACCTGATCTCTTCAGGAAGCTGGTTCCAGCTGCGGCTGGCATAACAGCTAAAAGCAGACTCTCCTTGCTTTGAGTGAACCCTGGGTATTTCTAAATGACTTGATCCTGATGATCTGAGTGATCTGTTAGGTTTATATTCTATGAGCATATCTGCAATGTATTGAGGTCCTAGGCCATTGAGTGATTTATAAACAAGTAACAGTACTTTAAAATCAATTCTAAATGCAACTGGAGGGCTCAACTTGACAGAGATCAAGGACGCGGATAAGATGGCCTTTTTAGACGCCCCTGTCTCGCCTTCCGGTCTCTTTGGGCCATCGGTAGAGGGCCACACCGAGCGATTCACTGCAGCACAGAAGTCGTCTCAGGCTATGAGACACTTCTTACCGAAATGCTCCAGCTCCACATCTGCTTCAAGCCAACCCAGGCCTGCGCCGGCTCAGCAGAGTAAGCCTGCCCCCTCTGCCTCCCAGGCAGCACCGCCAAAGGAGCAATGCCAGCGCTCTTCTATACTTTTACTTATGTAAAAATCTGTCTTTACAGCTTTCATTTGTAATGGAGTAATATTTGTAGCCTGGTAATACCAGACTCTGCTACTTCACCTCTGGTTACCACAGGTTTACATGGCTGATGTTGCTGGATGGCCATTTGGACAGTGTGTTTTAGCACACAGTTGAACCTCTCTACAGTACTATTAGCTGCCCGTGAAGTAGAGAGAGGAACAATGGTGACGAATATTCCTTCTTTCTAGAAAAGAGGTGAATACAGCAGACGTAAACTGAAAACCGTTATCTGTAACTACTGTATACATGGATTTCCATGGCGGCTGAAGACAGACACAATACCACAGAATATGTAGTGACAGTGTGAGTAAAGGAAATCTCAGGCCATTTACTGTAATAATCTGTTAATGTTATAGCAAACCTGCAGTCGGATGCAGCAGTGTCAAATGGCCTGTCTATATCCATAGCCACTTTCTGCCATGGTCCATCTGGCAGCAGCACCGGCTGGAGAGGAGCAGTGACTTGACAGTTTTCTCATTGAGCTGACACACGTGGCTGGAACGGACAGCATCATGAACTTGAGTATCCATCTCTGGCCACCAAATGAGATCACAAAGGCATTGTTTAGCTCTTATGTCCTGATTCTTTTGTCCTGATGTCCTATGGAGACCAGCACAGATCGAAGAGCAGCAAGTGCAATCAGCTGTGAGCATCAGAAGACAAAGTTATCCTTAACAGAAAGTTCCTGACGCAGTTTATAGTACGGCAACAACTCAGTGTCCAGTCCCTTGGATAAAGGAGGCCAACCACAGGAATTTGTTTGGAATTATTTTAAAATACAAAATAAAACATATTACAACTTCACATACAACAGCATAGCTAAAGTAAAATAATATCAGGATATTGTTATTGAATCACAGGGTTTAGATTAGTACACAGACTTCCTTTACTGTCTGCAAGTCAGCTAAGACCATGCTGCAATGCATTGTAACCATGCAAAACAAAATATCAAAGCAACACAATACTCGTACTGTGGACAACTAAAATGGATGACTAAAGGCCTTTAATACATTTCAACTCAAAATCTAAAAAAAAATGCATTCCCTTTATGATACCACGCGAGTGGAAGCTTCCATTTGAAGATTGCACTCCTCAAAACTTTACTTTGCAGAGTGGTCTGGCACCTTACAGTTTATGGTACATCAGAAGAAGCCACAATGGGAATAGCTGGGGCCTCAAGGGACAATGTTTAGTGTTGAGGCTGCTGGCTGAAAGCAGAGCGTGGGTGGAGGGGATGCTGGAACAGCAGCAGTGTCACTGGGCCTCTTACCCTCCCAGAGGCCCTGAGGGTTTGAGCTTATTAGAGAGCCTCCTTCAGACAGTCTGACTGGGAGGGGCAAGCAGAGACACGTGTCCTTATTTGACCATTAAGCCTGCTGGGCTTCTTAAGAAGTTTATACTCTTTTGAGAGTTTTATAAATTTCTCAGTATGGATATTTCGGTAACAGTTTACAATACGGTTCATTTGTTAAACATTAGTTAATGGATTAACTAACATGAACTAACAATGAGCAATACATTTGTTACTGTATTTATTAATCTTCGTTAGTGTTAGTTAAGGAGAATACAGTTGTTCATTCTTGTTCATGTTAGTTCACAGTGCATTAACTAATGTTAACAAGCTTTTAATAATGTATTAGTAAATGTTGTAATTAACATTAACAAAGATTAATAAATGCTGTATAAGTGCAGTTCATTATTAGTTCATGTTAACTAATGTAGTTAACTAATGTTAACTAATGAACCGTATTGTAAAGTGTTACCGATATTTCTATTGTAACTGCAGATGATTAAAGTACCAATTATATGACTTTAACTGGATAATAATGACATTCTATTTAGGTTAATGCTTAAAAAGTGCAATGAATGAATGTTTATTTTATAAACGTAAAAGTATGTTACGTAAAGTATGTAAATCCATGCTTCCCACATATCAAATTACTGTACAGCACAATGCTTTTTTAAAAAAAATTTTTTTATCTGCATCAATCATATGGCAAACTGCTTTTAATTTCTGTTACATGCAAATATGTTTTTATTTATCAGGCTAATTTGCATGCCAAATCTGTGATTATACATCATCAGCAGTTATGAAAGGACAATAATTAGCAATGCTAAGAAGTGGGTAATTACCACGGCAGTCACAGGATTGTTCTAAATTAACTCTTGTCTGCAGAGGTTCATATGCTGAATTAAGCATTTTGTAAAATTCTTGTGGGATGACGAAATTGCTTACCTTGACAAATAGATGTTGGGAATTATGAACCGTGTTCTCTCTCAGCATGCAATTATGGCAAATTCACAAAAATAATGAAAATACAAAGTGGTAGGAATGTGAATTACCCTTCATTGCTCCTGTTGTAACAAAGGCAAAGTGTGGGAACCTAGATTAAAATATGCTTAAAATTTGTTTTATATAAATTTGCCTTTGTATGGTATCCTGGCTGAAAGCTGGTACAACAATACTGCATTTGTTTCAATAATATATTCCAGTTATTACCTCATGTTTTGTCTAGAGAGAGAGAGAGAGAGAGATAGGAAAAGAGAGAGTAGCACAAGTTACTTCTTTATTCAATTAGGCCTTATCATCAAATAGCAGGACCAACAGAAATAGAAACTGAATATGTAAAATTAAAACACTGTGCCCACAAACTCAATGGAAGAGTAATTTAGCACCCTGTGCTACGTGAATGGATCCACATGGTACTTATGCTTGGTCCCCTCAGATAAGTCCTCATTCCAAAAGCTTGTCTCGGTATATTTGAATGGCAAAGACAAATACAAACGTTCACAAAAAAAAAAAAAAATAAAGCCTGTGGGGAAAGCAAATAGGTCATTTTTTGTTTCATTTTCTATCTGGTTATTTATACATGATGCCTGTTGGTTTTCTCAACCATTGGAGTCAAACTATATAGGCAGGAACAACAACTGGGAAATTCTGTTCACTGTCTGCGGTGTGATATGAGGACAATTGTGATATTTGTAGGACCTTTTGGACACAATGATGCTCCAGTAAGCTTGTGTTCCTTGAAGACACAAATGTCCTTGAGGACCCCGCAGAACTCGCTTGACAGTCTGTTCTGTTACAACCAAACTCCTGTGTCTTTAACAGAACAACCAGACTATCTGTCTCCTTCCATAGAAAATTTAATAATGATTTCATCCACTTTGTCTCTGTCTTGAGGGACAGGAAATTTAATTCCCGAAAAGCCATTCCAGATTATGATTCCTAAGTCATTACAAGGATCTTCTCCAAATGGCAGTGAATAGTAACGTGAAGGAAAGCTGTATATAAAATGCTTCAGTAAACCATGATTAACATGTAAGTGACTCCGCACAGGAACAGAGGGAAACTTGCAGATTTGGTGATATCTTTTCTGTGCCTTTCTAGTATCCAGTTAGGTTAAGTGTAAGTACAATACAGCTGTAAGTACAGTTCTGAGTTTAATCTGCTTTCACTGACCCTATTTTGAGGATTACATTTCATTTCCCAGCCCAAGACCATGCTGTTTCTTGTGGAATTTAGCTCTCTAGTTTGTGTCACAATTTGTCACCCACAAATTAACAATTGATGCTATTTTAATGAGACCCAGGAATGGAATAGGGCAGATAATAACATGAATTAAGACATTAAGTAGACTCATTGAAAGAAACTCTTAAAGATCTAAATCAAATATCATTCCAAAATGTCAGGTGATGTTTATCTCCAGGGAAGAATGATCAAGAAACACATTACATTAATAATGTATCCTGACCTGACAGAACACAATGCAGGCTGAGTTATTTTCTGTAGTTGGTCTTTAATGTCCTGAATAGGCTGCATTTTTGCTTTGTCATGTGGCATTTCACAAACGCTAAATGCAATCTGATTATTTGGATTTCTAATTCACAGAAAGAACTGTACTATTAATGTAATGACAAATAGAGGTGTTCATTGAGGACTTTTTATTGTACATTTAACTTCACAGACACAAAGGCTTGAGCAACAGCAACCCCTGGAGGCTAACTGCTTGGAAAAGTCTCAAGCTCCCACTTTCACATTGTCTGTCTCCTTTGTCTTTCTAATTATCCCCCATTCAAACACCAAAAACACAGAACGGAACAGTTGATGCACCATTAATTATTGCTCTGATTATTTTGTGACAGAATAATGATAACTACTATATTTAACTCTTAGCTTCAAGACATGAGACAAGCAAAGGCGAGTAAAATGGGACTACGCTGTGAGATTCTGCACAGAGTTTATCCCATCTCTTGCAAAAGCTTGTACAATAGCTTTCCATTAACTTAAAAAAATACTTGAAAAAGTTCCAATACATGTAATTGCTGGTCTCAGATAACACACAGTCCATGCTAGGCTTAATTTGATTGACAAGCCCTCGTACAATGCAACAGCATAATTTCTTCACAGTTCTAGTATAATGTAGGTGTGAACGATTCAGATCGAATCAGTCTTTTGTTTTTAAGTGGTGGCTTAGAGTTGATTGCCATCCCCCAGTGGGTCCTTCGCTTGCTGTGGAACACCTGTGAGTCCATGGTTGGTAGTTGTTATTGAAAGTGACTACCCAACACACTGACTTGTCTCTTCCACTCATCCAATATATCCACTGTGTTCATATTCCTCTGTCCTCTGTCACTCTTGCTTTTCCTCCATGTTTCCCCACATTACGTGAGAAGCAATAGTTTCCTGTTACTGTTGCACAAACTCTCATACTTCAGTTTGCAACAAGTTGACAGGGTGCAAGCACATTGAGATGTGCACTGTGACAAGGGCAACCCAGTTACGTACTAGACTTTCTGTGCAAGTAAACAGATCATCAAAGACACCTCAAACAGCATCTCCATGCAGCATCCGTGGAGAGAAGATGAAAATATTGACTGTCATAGGGTAGTTAGCGTAGGCTTAGTCATTTAACTTTTTTCCAGAGTTTCTCACTGACTCAATATTACAGACACAGAGGATATATCACTACAGCTCTTGTGGTGCCAAAGGGCAGTTTGCTAAAAGCCTGGAGGCAAATAGGATGTGAAAGGACTCATTAGACCAATGAGAGAGACAGGGCTTGATATTTTTGCCTTTGATGGTAAAGCCCTGCTGACATCCAACAGACGCCATTGCCAGCTGCCTGGTACACCTTTGGAAAACTCTTCATCTAACAATACGTCTCAAACAAAAACATGTCAGCCATCAAATTGGTTGGCAGTAATGTGAACTCTAGGGTAGGTTTTATTGGCCATGATTTTCACATTTTCCGTTAGATTCTCTGATCTCACAATCGTTGGCTGTCCATCCAAGCACCAAGGCGAGTGACAATTCGTGCTCATTTTGGGATTCAGACTGCCCGTTGGAGCATGAAATGAGCTCATTTCAGTCAGAGAGGAACCAAATGATGAGAGCTGAAATAATGTCACACCCCATCGTTATCATTTATTCTTTCAGCAAAGAGGAAAATGCATCCTTCTTCTTTCAGTGCACCATTGACTGAGGAACTGTACCTATCCACTCCTGCTAAACAAGCTGATGTGTTATTCCTGCTGTGATCAGATGGATGGAAGGTATAAAGAGGGAACGAAAAGACAAAGAGCTTCCATACGGAAAGAAGATTGTGGAGACGACATTAGGCTCAACATCAGTTATCTGCTTCACAAAAGACTGCTCTCTTATTATTTAAAGATTAAAGAGGTTTTTTTTTCTTACATGCTCTCCAGCTTTGTCAGCATTCAGAACATCCAGAATTCTCAGCATTCAGAGTTGGATTATAGACCCGGCCAGGGTGGGGGGTGGGTGTACAGTGGCCTGGGCCCTCATACTATCAAGGTCCTCATACTATCAAGGTCCTCAAAAGCCTTTCTGGCTGATAGTAGAAAAAAAATGTCATCTACAGCAAAAGATGACCAAGGGTCCCTAGGTTTCCTAATACATAGAGCATGTACAAACCACTTGGGCACCTCATCATGCAGCCTAGGATAGGGCCTGGAAACATTAATAATAATTGGAAATTTATTAATTCTGGAAGTAATACTAAAGTCTTCTGATTTCATTTTCAATCAAAAACTGAGACGCAAGATGGCAAGTTGCATTTGAATGAAATAAGAGAGCACGTCTGCAGTGATACAAGAGACATGGATGGGTGCTGTGTTATAATGCGTTGCCTTTTGACGACGGTCATATAATTTAATGTTTATGCTTAAAAAAGTGCATAGAGCTGCTAATTTCATTTGTTGTTTGTTGCTTTTCAAATATAAAACTTGTTGAAATGTTTTCAGTGTGCATATCAGTTCTTTTTAAACATTTTCATCTCATTTTAACAAAATCGTATTAATATCAATAATCCTGATAAGTTTGGTCACTATATTTACGTACCATCCCATCTCTATTGTGAAATCCACATGGATTTGCGCTCTAGCAGATCCCCTTTGTGCTCTGATCAATTGCTGATCGATTGCTCCTGTCTGCCTCGCTGCTGAGTGGTTTGTGTCTGTAGCTCTGTTTTTGAATTTCTATTTAGTATCATTCCTTGTTTTTTTATATTATGAAATGTAATTAACTGATCACCATATATCTGATATTGTCTAATATTGCCTATCACATTAATCTGATGTCGCTAGCTTTTTTTCTTTTAATCTAAATAGCTATCACAACGCATTAGCATTTTGCTAGCCTGTTTCTCTCATTCTCTTTTTCTCTCAAACAACTGTGGTAAGCTGGAATCACTCAACAAACATGGTGAGTCATGTCATCTTGAATCCAAACTTTAATCGAGGATAGTAAGAATGTAAAGGCTCTAAATACTGTTTTGGATGCGACTAGCTTAGTAAAGGGGGAACTGGGCAACTGTGAGATGGCATAGTCACGGGGTAAAACACCACTGTTCTGTTCCAATTAGAACTTCAAATAGGTGATGCACCCACTGAGAATCCTGCTGAAAGTTCCCTAGTTATTGGCAATTCTATTACGTGGAACATAAAAATAGAGACACCAGCCACCCATGTTTGCTGGGAGCCAGAGTGCCTGACATCAAAGCAAATTTAAAAGTACTGTCTAATGCAAATCATAAATACTCTTATTATCCATTATTATTATTCACATCGGCACTAATAATGTTCGACTTCGTCAGTCGGAGGTCACTAAAATTAATATTAAAGAGGTGTGTGAACTCACAGGTATGATGTCAGACACTGTAATTTGCTCTGGCCCTCTTCCTGTTTGACGGAGTGATGAGATACTTAACAGACTCAATGGCTGGCTGTCTAAGTGGTATCTGCAGAATAATATAGGGTTCATAAACAATTAGAAAGTTTTTGGCACAGACCTGTCCTGTTAAAAAAAAAGAGATGGTATCCATCCCTCCTGGGATGGCGCCTCTCTTCTCTCTAATATTGTAATATGGCACATTGTCTTACACCTGAAACATGACAAACTGGGCCCCAGGTCAGGAAGCAGATAGACGAAGCAGATAGACGAAGCAGATAGACGGCTAAAACGACCATCTGCTAGCTGTCTCACGTCACAGAAGTCAGAAAAATTCCAACATATAGAGACTCTTTCACCTAGATATCACCACAGTCTGTTTCCCGGTTTAGTAAATAAAAAAAAAAAAAAAAAAAAAAAAAAAACATTTAAGGGTAAATTTAATTGATGTTCAAAATAAATAAATAAATAAAACTAAACAAACAAACAAACAACAAAAAAAAAACATAATACAGATGAGCAAATGATAAAGCTTGTGTTTCTGAATATTAGATCTTCAAAAGCACTTATTGTAAATTATATGATCACAGATTATAAACTAGATGTGCTATGTTTGACAGAAACCTGGCTAAAACCAGACAATTACATTACTTTAAATGAGTCCACCCCTCAAGGTTACTGTTATAAACACAAGCCTTGTCTGAAAAGCAAAGGGGGAGGTGTTGCTGTAATTTATAATAATATCTTCAGTATTACTCAGAAGTCTCAGAAGTCAGAAGTTTCAATTATAATTATAACGTTATGTAGTGTATGTGATAAATCCTGTTTGACATTTGTGCTGGCTATTGTATACAGGCCACCAGGGCACCATACATACTTTATCAAAGAACTATAACAGGCAACCAATTAGAATGTAGAGGTCCTCGCTTGAGAGGCTTCCGATTGGTTGACGCGACTTTGGCTCTGCTTTGACCCTCCTGTCGGCGGCGGTTTGAACAAACAGTACAGCGTTGTTGGCAGGGCGGCCAAGGCGAATGTTGACGCTCTCGACGGCGGCGGTGTGAACGCGGCGGTGTGAACGGTTAGACAACACGTGTCAGGACCTCATTGACATAATCATTCATTAGATCTAATAGTGTCACATGGAATTAATATTGATGCCTTTGAAATTCTACAGCAGAGCAATGACATCTCAGATCATCATCTAGTCTTATGTATACCACATTTAGTGTTGGCTGCAAAAACACCTCCATTACAAATATGGTAGAACTATCACTTCTTGCAGTTCCTTGAGAACCAGCAAAGAATCAAAATCACCTTATTATTAACTTAGCGCATCTAAGATCAAAATAATCAGTACTTGCATGAGTTTGAATGCTGAGTTTCAGATAGATACAGTATGTGTGGAGATTCAGTGCATCTGTGGCTGAAGTTCGTTGACTTCTTTCGTGTCTCTGTGGGAAGTTTTAACTGAGGTAACTTGAAAGTAAGTTTCGCCGAAGATGGTCGTCTCAGGAGGAGCGCATGATGTGAGCAAGGTCGCAGAGAGACGTCCGGGAGCCACGTGCATGAGATGGTGAGAGATGATCGAGAAACAAAAGAACAGGCATGTCGTTGTCTTTTAAGGACAAACAAGCCAAAACGCCTCCTTGGGTGAACAGGCCAATCACAGGAATGGATTTTGATGCGGTAAAAGTTTTCTTTGTCTTGTTTTACGACCTAATTTGCATAACATACATAGTTGGTTCAGACAATTGGAGAGGAACATTTTGAATCCAAGCAGTATATGTGTGGAAGACATTAAAGCTAAGACACATTTTTCCCACTTGAATATAAAAGTTTAGGATAAAACTAACACAACTACAGTCGTAACTAATCTTATATAATAGGTAGACATGCATACACAACGGATACAAAGGGGGTACATTTTGGCATAGTCATATGCATTCTGGAATTTAACCTATGCGTTAAATGCAGAGAGTCCTTCTATGTTTGTGTGGGTGTGTGTGTATTGGGTAATCTGGGGTGGCCACATGGTCTATGTGCACAACAGGAGGTCACTCTAGGAGAATCTTTTAAGTTCCTTTAGGTGCCATGAGGTTACGAAAGTGTTCCTGCTTTAGATCTCTTGAGGTAACAAGTGTGACAATGGGGAAATCCGAACCAGACCTGCCGGGGGCCATGGTCTGTGAGTTACATGAAGGAGGTCAAACGTAAAAAGCTTTCTTTCATTTAAAATTGTTTTGATGATCTTGATCCTGTACAGAGGCTAAATAATTATTAATTCATCTTTGTCACTAGGATACATACCGAAAACCTTTAAGCTGGCTATTATTAAACCTCTTATTAAAAAACACAACTTGATCCTAGAGAATTAGTCAGTTACAGGCCTATCTCGAATCTACCTTCTCTGTCAAAAATACTAGAAAAGGCAGTATCATCACAACTTTGTTCCTTTTTAGAATGGAATGGCATCTGCGAGGATTTCCAGTCAGGATTTAGATCATACCATAGTACTGAGACTGCTCCCATTAGAGTTGCAAATGATTTGCTCTTATCATCAGATCATGGTTGTATCTCTCTATTAGTGTTAGTGGATCTTAGTGCTGAATGTGACCCTATCGACCACAACATTCTTTTGAATAGAATTGAAAATTATGTTGGCATTAGTGGAATTGCATTGGCATGGTTCAAATCATACTTATCTGACCGTTATCAGTTTGTAGCAGCAACGAAGAGATGTCATACTGATCACAAGTTCAGTATGCAGTACCAAAAGGCTCAGTAATAGGAACGTTGCTTTTGACCCTGTACATGCTACCCTTGGGAGATATCATTAGTAAGCATGGTGTTCGTTTTCACTGTTGTGCTGATAGTCAGCTCTATATTTCTTTGTGCCCTGATGAAACCTACCAATTCACAAAATTAATGGAATGCATAGCTGATATATATAAAAATTGGATGACTAGTAATTTCCTATTACTAAATTCAGAAAAAAACAGAGATTCTAAAACCTCTGCTTGAAATCACATATTTAACAGTATTCTAGGTTATGGCAGCTCTGTTAAGTCATCGTTATCAGATAGGAACCTGGGTGTGCTCTTTGATACCAATCTTTCATTTGAAAGCCACATTTCTAGCATCTGTAAAACCACATTCTTTCATCTTAAAATATATCTAAATTACGACATATGCTCTCAATGACAAATGCAGAACAGTTATTTAGTAGGTTTACCATAGTCAGCTGGTTCTGGGCAGTATACAGATGGAGGACCTGCGCCTAGACACGACCACAACGTATCCCTGAAATGCCAAATAGATTGTGTCAACTATGCCCAGTGAAGGCCTCACTGACATGACAGCTAGTGTTACATATCCTCAACAAAACCGTTTCCATACTGGCGTGATGGAACTGTATTAAATATTTTGACTATTCCAATCCCAGTCTGATTTATGACCCATAACGCTGCCTAAATCATAATCATGCACTGTTCATTGTTGGCCAGAAGAGGACTGTTCCCCCGATTGAGCCTGGTTTCTCTCAAGGTTTTTTTTTCTCCATTTTTGTCACCTGATGGAGTTTAGGTTCCTTGCCACTGTTGCCTCTACCTTGCTTAGTTGTGGACACTTGACATTCAACTTGATATTCAACAAGGTTTTTGATCTGCCTGCACTGACACCATTCACTGTTCTCTCCAGAGCTGGTGTATAAATGAACTAAATTAATAACTACTGTTTTTTTACAATGGAATGGATCAATACTGAACTTATTTAAGCTCGACAATGACACCATTTTCTTCTAGAGCTGTGGTGTAGTCAAAATTATTTTCCTGTTATCACTGTAAAGCTTCTTTGACAAAATCTATATTGTAAAAAGTGCTATATAAATAAAGGTGAATTGACTCAGAACCAAAGCTTGTTGTTACAGGTCCCATTATTCTACAGAGAGTGAAAGAGACAAGTTGAGAGAAATCACAATACAAGCATGATATCGGCTATGGTTTATTTGTTCTCCCTGGGTATCCATGTCCACTAAAGTTTAAATTTAGTGTCTTTTAAGTGGTATTATGTGTGTCATTGAGGGGAACAAAAAAAAAAAAATAATAATAATAATAATAATAACAATAAAAAAAATAAGTGAGTATACGAAGCCGACAAGGTAAAGTGGGACAGTCCCTGGGAATCCCTGGGGGTGGGGGGGAGTGCCATTGAATTAATCTAGACCATAACAGTTGCACTTGAAACATTAATTAATGAGTGAAGAGTATTATTTAGTTTCACCCAATTTAGAATTTGTTTTGACATGATTGTCACTTAGATTAAATCTTGACAAGAATGCCTTATCTTAACTCATCAATGTATTCTGAAAGCATTAATAATGTTGAAAAATGAATTCATAAAGGCTCTCACTTGTTATGACAGCCTTTCAAGCTCCAGTGTCATAAGATAATTACATACTTAGTCATAGGCTCTTGTTCATTTTTCATTTATAAATTATCTTATGGCACTTCCCCAGCACTGGTTATCAATAGTACTTGCATTAGGACCCAAATTTTACATTGGACATCAGGGGTGGTGACCCAACACAGTGCAAAAATTCCTCAATTTAAATTTGTTTAATCACATTTTATTTTCCAATTGTTTTTGTGCTAACATGGCATACAAAACATAATTTTATTAAACATTACTTCTGTTTTTTTGTTTGTTTGATTGATTGTTTGTTTTGGGGGTTTTTTTTAGGCTAAAATTAGGGCATCGTTTCTTCTCTTTTGACAGCAGCTAAAAGATGCACTGTGCATTGTGCCATCGGCATGAATTTGATTTTTCATTCAGCTTAATTACTTTGAATACTGTGCCGTTAAATGTCACTTCTGTTCTTTCATACCATATTTGGTGTGAAAGGGCCTTAAACATGTTCAGCTTTGGTCAGTACTGCACATTGTCCACCTCTGATTTTGTTCAACATGGACCTCACCTCATAGCATTCACATATCATAAATCTACTAATAAATGCTGCATATTACCATAACGCCCCTGAGGGAACCATTCATATCAACCGAGCAAATCACCTGAGAAAAGACAAATGGAGCTATAATTGACTTTCTGCCCATATATAGTTTAATCAATGATTTGATTTTTAGGGCCTGATATGTGCTGTAAATATACTCTCTGAGATCACTTACAAAAGACTGAAAGGGTTGAATGACATATTAAATCACTCTCAGATTTGTGAGGATATAAGCTCTCTTCAGTTGCAAGATGTTGATTTTAAATGCTTAGAACACACTGGTTTCTGCTTACTAGATTATTGTGGTCAGCAGTGCTTGAAGAGGAAAAATAAAAGTGCCAGTATTTGTTCCTGGGCCCTCTCAGCTGAAGTCACGTTCTGGCGTGGGGGTTGTTTTTCACCCCCTTTCACCCCGCTAGTGACGGCCCTGCTCGCTTGTTTTGACACTTTGACTCTGAGTGGCAAAGAAAAAGTAAAAATACAATAAAGATTAAAATATAGAATTGCCAGTACTGCATACTGGTGCACACCAGCCCACTTCGAGCACAGGTGGTTAGTTATAAAACTTTCTATAGCCCACAAATGGTGATCTTATGAGATCTCTCCAATGATAGCTACAGTATGAAAGGTTTTTCAAGATGCCAAAGATCCAGTCAAAGGACTGGAGGTGATGATCTGCATGAACTGTTGATACTAGTCTGGTTCAAGGGACTATTTGAGTTGCAACTCAAATAGTGATCCCAATATTGTATTGGAAAAATAATACATAACACAAACTCCCTCTTTACTGCTCATGCATAACACTGTTTAGTGTTTTTAACTAAGCAACAATAATGATCACTATATATGAGCATTCCTGACATGAATATACATAAAAACATAAATTACATTTGCACTGACCATATGGAGCCTAATCCACTCTGGACTGTGTTACATAGTCTTTTACGGAGTAATCGAGGTGAAGTAGTAAACATCTTAGGCTTATGTATGTAACCTGGTTCCATGAGAAGGGAACAAGATGGTGTTGATGCTATGTGAAAACATCTTCGGAACCGGTGTCCAAAGCAGGTGTGACCTATGATGATGGATGCTCTAATCAGGATTTTAAGACATTAAAGGGTTAGTTCACCCAAAAAAAAAAAAAAAAATTCTGAATTTTCATTTTTGGGTGAACTAACCCTTCAATTCAGGGCTTGTATATATATATATATATATATATATATATATATATATATATATATATATATATATATATATATATATGTCATGATCACAGTCTGTTCCTGTTCACTCCGGACTCCATTTCCCATAATCCTCCCTGTCAATCACATGCACTCACTCCACCAATCACCTGTTGCCACATACAGTCATGCACACTCCACACTAATCACCACACCCAGCTAATACGCATTACCTGGACTATAAAGGACTCACACACACACCACCTCACCCTTGATTACCCAGAGTGTCATTTCTAAGTGTTATTATTCTGTCTGCCTGTCTGTTGCCGTTCCTGCCTGTTTCCTGTTTGACGATCCTGTGCTGCCTACCTCTGACCCTTGCTTTGTATACCGACCTGTGTATGTTATCTGCCAGTCCTGACCTCTACCTGTACCTGGATTACGATTCTGTCTACCCTCTGCTGTTCCTGTTTGCCCCTGGTTTACCCTGCCTGTATGACCACGCTTAACTTTAATAAACGCTGCATTTGGATCCCTGCCTGTGAGTCTCCCGTTGTTACAGAAGACTTCGCCACACCAAGATCCAGCAGCTACCGTGAGTGTTTCTGTCACCTCTAATATGAACCCATCGGCTCAGCTAATAGGTCTCTGTCAGGGAGACAGATTCATTGAGGAATATGTCATGGACTTTATTGAACTGGCACCGTTAACTTGTTTTAACGAGGAGTGCCTCGTGATATTTTTTCGCGGTGGACTATCTGATCCGCTCAGTTCCGTCATGCCATTACATCAGCCTGACGGGACATTAGAATGTTATATTGATCTGGCATTGCAGCTGAGCGGCTCTCCCTTTTCTGTGGGTGCCGCGGAGGAATGCGACACTTCGCCGAATCATGTAATGGCCGCCGCGCCAAAGGACATTCACAAGATGGCGGCTACCATCATAACACCAAGTCACATCTCTGCTGATCACCCTGCGCAATGCCACGTCTCCGCTGATCGCCCAGATCCACGTCATGTCTCCGCTGATCACCCAGAGCCTCGTTACGTCTTCATTGATCGTCCAGAGCCAAGTCAAGTCCCCACTGAACGTCCGGAATCACGTCACGTCGCTGGTTCTGTCCGAGAGCGGAGAGGATTGCGTTCCAGCATCAATGATCCTCCACTGACTTCAGCTCGAGCGGCTGGCATTCCGAAGCATCTGCCGGACGATGAACTCAAGCGCCCTGGACGCGCCCTGGACAAGATGGCTGCCGTGCCAGTGCCCACGGGCAAGATGGCCGTCCCTGCGGTGCTCAAGGATGCAGGGGTTATTCCAGCCATTGAGTCCGCTCCAGCCAGTGAGTCCGCTCCAACACTTTTTATGTCTTGGCTGTCCTGCGTGCGTTGAGGAACTCGAGCTCTATTGACCCGTAGCAGCCCGAGCCCGCTGCAGTCCCGGAGCTGTCTGCTCTCCTTGATACGGCCATGGAGGCCGTCACCGAACTGCCCGCTCTCCTTGATACGGCCACAGAGCAGCCTTGGTCGGCCCTGCCACCACCGCCTGGACCATTTGCTCTACTGCTGCCGCTCAGGCCATCTGCCCTGCTGGCGCCACCCGAGCTCCTTACCTATGAACCCGCCAATGCCTCCCTTGATTTCCCCAAGACCTTTTTTGGGGGGGGGCAGTATACCTAGGGGTGGGGAGCTGGGGGGTGGGGACCCTGCCCAGCCACTGCCCAGCCACTGCTGTTACAATATATCAACTTAATGTTTTTATCACACAATGCATTTTTGTTTTTACAATGGGGCGATTTGTATAATGCTTTTCACAATACATATCATTTCAAAGCTGCTTTACAGAAAATGCATGTCAACATTACAATTTAGAGCGATCTATTATCAGAGGTGACTGTGTCCAAATTATGTAATTTCAGAAATGTACATATACAAATAACACATAGCTAACAATGTATTAATTTAAGGTAGAAACAATGAGCTCATGGAAGTAAATTGTTAACAATGATTAGGATATATAGAAAAAATTCGAACGGTGCATGTTGATCCAGAAGTCCTTGTAGGGGTATGTGTCATCTCTTCACAGGTGTTGGGGCATCTGAAGTCTTCATAAGAGGCTGGATCCAAATTGGAGCTGATGTACTCTCTAGTCACCTCGGGATGGGCATCCCAAGATAAAACAGAAAAGCAAATGGAGAACAATTAGTGCTGAATATAACATTAACCAAAGTTGGCCACATGCATTTGATCTGATATAGCTGGAGTACAATGATATGAGATGCATTATGTGAATGCTTGGCTAAAGAGATGCGTCTTTAACCTAGATTTAAACTGGGTGAGCGAGTCTGAGCCCCAAACATTATCAGGAAGGCTATTCCAGAGATTAGCACCCAATATGAAAACGCTCTCCCTCTTTTAGTGGACTTGGATATCCTAGGTACAGCCAGAAGTCCAGAGTTTTGTGATCTTGAAAAGCGTGAAGGATTGTAGGGCGATAGAAGATTGGTTAAATACACAGGAGCTAAACCATTTAGGGCCTTATTGTCACGGAGACGAACCCCGTGATTCCCTCTACTGGCCGGCAGAGGGCTCCATCTCCTGAATACTGACACTCACGCATCCACTCATCCATGTATACTGATTCGCACTACATTTCCAATAACCCCGTGCCTTGGACTCTGATTAATCGCCAGCTGCTACTCGTTATGAACACTATTTAGCAGCTCCCAGACACTGTTACTACGCAAAGTCTTGATCATTGCCCCGGCTGACAATTCTGAGCGTTTATACCCTGTTGGATTACCTGTTGCTGTCTTTGTTTGTTTCTCGTTACTGACCCGTTGCTGCCTGCCCACCGACCTAGTGCCTGTTCTTTGGACTGTGAATCTTGCTTGTTTCCCTGACCTCCTGCCTGTTTCCAACCACGATTCTGCCTGCTCTTCATTGCTGTGTTTGCTGGTTCTTAACCCTTGCCTGTACGACGACGCGTACTTTTAATAAAGCTTGCAAAATGGATCCCATGTCTAGTGATGAGTCATTACAGAAGCCTTCGCCACAACCCGATCCAGCTCACATGGCTGCCCAGGCGAGTCAGATCGCTGCTAATCAGCACCAGCTGAATCGTCTGACAACTATCACGGAGGAGCTGGCCAAGGCCGTCCAGAGTCTTCACAGCACTGCTGCCGCGACACCACCCCCGACAGCGGCCGCCATTACACACGCGGCTGAGACGCCGTCTCACGTTAATCCCCGTCTGGCATTCCCGGACAAATTCGACGGTGACGCCGTGAAATGCAAAGGCTTCCTACTCCAGTGCTCCTTGTTTGTCGAGCAACAACCAACCCTTTACAACACAGAGAGGGGTAAGATCGCTTTTGTGTGCTCTCTGTTGACGGGAAGAGCGTTGGACTGGATTACTGCAGTTTGGCACGCTGAGGGTACGGCGTTTACCTCTTTTGAAAGTTTCCTCAGACAGTTCCGTGAGGTTTTTGATCACCCCAGAGAGGGGAAGGGAGCGGGCGAGCGCTTACTGGAATTAACCCAAGGGAGACTAACGGCAGCTGAGTACGCCATGAGTTTTCGCACGCTGGCTGCACAGACAACCTGGGTGAGTGACACGCTCAAAGTTTTGTTTCGCAAAGGACTCACGAATTACAAACCGAGCTAGCATGCCGTGATGAGGGTAGAGACCTCAACAGCTTCATTGAACTGGCCATATCCATAGATAACCTGCAGCGGGCACGCTGCACTAGCTCGCGACGCCCAGTTTTCACTGCTCCACCGTGTCACGAAGAAACGCCAGAGCCCATGCAAGTTAACACCTACCACCTCTCGGCCTAAGAGAGAAATCGCCGCCTCACCAACCGCCTATGCTTATACTGTGGATTACCTGGCCACCAGCGGGTCTCATGTCCCTCACGTCCGTCACCTACTACAGCTAAATCGGTGAATCCCACCTCGAACTCTGTCACTTCCCTGAACTGTGTAACTGTACCGATTACTTTATTGATTCATGAGAAGCGAGTGGTCACCACTGCCCTGTTGGATTCCGGTGCAGCTGGTAATTTCATTTCTGAGGATTTCGCTAAGTCTCATGATATCTCTCTCATTCCCTGTTCAATTTCCCTCTCCATAGCCACAATAGATGGACGCCCTCTGGGGATGGGCTCAATTAACCAACTGTCCCAAGAACTGTCGATGTCAACTGGTTTACTGCACAACGAACTCATTCAATTCTACGTACTGCCTGTGTCCAACACCCCAGTCATTCTAGGATTACCGTGGTTACGGCTCCATGACCCACAAATTTCGTGGAGAGAGGGACAAATCACCAGGTGGAGCGTCCGATGCCAAAACTCATGTCTGTCTGCCATTGCACCCATACCTGTTCACGCTGTCTGTGTAAAGCCAGATGAGTGCCCGTTCCCAATCTGCCTAAGGATTACCACGACCTCACCATGGCTTTCAGTAAGGAAAAAGCTAACACTCTTCCTCCACACCAAGCTCATGACTGTGCTATTGATCTTCTTCCAGGTCATTCTCCTCCCCGAGGCCGCATCTTCCCTCTGTCCCAGCCGGAGTCTGAAGCCATGGCTCAATATATAGAGGAGTTGAAAAAGGGGTTCATCCGTCCGTCAACATCCCCTGCATCCGCAGGCTTCTTCTTCGTACGAAAGAAGGGTGGTGGACTTCGGCCGTGCATCGATTATAGGGGTCTCAACGAGATCACAGTGAAATTCCGATACCCTCTGCCACTGGTGCCCTCAGCCCTGGAACAGCTACGCACCGCACGATATTTCACTAAACTGGATCTACGCTGCGCTTATAATTTGATCCGCATCAGGGAGGGTGACGACGTGGAAGACAGCCTTTTCCACGACTAACGGGCACTAAGAATACCGGGTCATGCCGTTCGGCCTTGTCAACAGTCCGTCAATCTTCCAGTCATTTGTCAACGACATATTCAGGGACATGCTGAACAGGTCGGTGATTATTTACATTGATGATATTCTTATATATTCGAACACCCTCGATGATCACATTCACCATGTCAGAGCTGTACTCCAAAGACTAATCGACCATAAACTGTATGCCAAAGCAGAGAAGTGCGAGTTCCACATCCACCACCTTCCTTGGATACGTCATCAGCCCGGAGGGGGTCGCCATGGACGAGTGTAAGGTCAATGCTGTCCTCAAGTGGCCTGAACCCAGCACCTTGAAGGAGTTACAACGCTTCCTAGGGTTCGCCAACTTCTATCGTTGATTTATTCGGAACTTCAGCATCGTGGTAAGCCCTCTTACATCTGTGGTCAAGAAGGGAACTCGTCATCTTATATGGTCGGACACAGCTCGCCAAGCCTTCCAGGGACTCAAGCAGTGCTTTATCACCGCACCCATACTGTGCCATCCCGACCCCTCGATTCCCTTCATCGTCGAAGTGGACGCTTCGAATACTGGAGTGGGGGCAGTCCTCTCACAACGACAGGGTCCGCTAGCCAAAGTCCACCCCTGTGCCTTCTACTCCCGCAAGCTTAACCCAGCGGAACGCAACTACGATGTAGGAGACTGGGAACTCCTCACCATGAAATCCGCTTTCGAGGAGTGGAGGCATTGGCTAGAGGGTGCTAACTACCCCTTCGCGATTCTCACGGACCACAAGAATCTGGAGTACCTGCAAACAGCCAAACGTCTCAACCCACGTCAAGCCAGATGGTCCTTATTCTTTAATTGCTTCAATTTCACGGTCACCTACCGTCCGGGCTCTAAGAACGTCAAGGCTGACGCCCTGTCTCGCCTACACGAGGAGGAACAGACCCCCAGTGACCCCGAAACCATTCTCCCCTTTCAAGTGGTCATAGCACCCATCCAGTGGGATATCATGACTCTCATTCAGCAACATAATGCTCAACAAGAGATTCCAGCCGCATGCCCACCGGACAAAGTGTTTGTGCCTCTCCACCTCCGCTACCAAGTCCTGAATCTCACCCACAGTCTGCCCGCTTCCGGCCACCCTGGTATAACGGCCACCATCCATCTGCTACAGAATCGCTTCTGGTGGGAGTCTCTAGTCAAGGACGCCACGGCCTTTGTTCAGCATTGTCACCCCTGCAACATGCATAAGAGTCCTAGACAGCTACCCGCCGGACTACTCCATCCACTTCCCACACCTCAGCGTCTCTGGTCCCACATAGCCATCGACTTCATCACTGACCTCCCTCCGTCCCAAGGTAACACAGACATATTCACAGTCATTGATCGTTTCTCTAAAGCCTGGCGTTTTATCCCTCAGCCCAAACTCCCGACGGCCATACAGACTGCAGAACTCCTATGTAACTGGGTCTTTCGTCTCTATGGGTTACCGGAGGACATCGTCTCAGATCGTGGTCCCCAGTTCACCTCTCGTCTTTGGAGAGCCTTCTTCCTGGATCTTAACGTAAGCCTGACTTCCGGCTACCATCCTCAGGCCAATAGACAGGTCGAGAGACTCAATCAAGAACTTACTCGCTTCCTCCGATCTTACTGCCACCAGAATCAGGAGGATTGGGAGCGATATCTCCTATGGGCCGAGTACGCTCAGAACTCTTTAGTAAAACCTGCCACCGGTATCACCCCATTCAAGTGTGTCTTGGGCTACCAACCACCCATGTTCCCGTGGTCGGGAGAACCCACCGATGTGCCAGCGGTTACTCACTGGCTCAACAGAAGTGAGGAGACCTGGAACCAAGCTCATGTCCATGTCCAACAAGCCATTCGCCGCCAGAGAGAATACGCCGATCGACGACGACGCCCCGGACCAGAATATCACCCCGGTCAGTGGGTCTGGCTCTCGACCCGGGATCTTCGCCTCCGGCTCCCCAGTAGAAAGTTGAGTCCAAGGTACGTGGGTCCTTTCAGAGTCACCCGTCAAATCACACCTGTATCATACCGTCTTGCATTACCTAACACCTACCGTATTTCTCCCACATTTCATGTTTCCTTGCTCAAGCCCGCTGCTGGCCCCGTTGAGAAGGGAGAGGGGAGGTCCCGTGAGCAGAGTCCCCAGCCCGTCCTTGTGGAAGGTGAGGAGGTGTATCAGGTGCGAGAACTACTCAACTCCAGACGTCGGGGACGCATCATCCAATATCTGGTGGACTGGGAGGGGTACGGTCCCAAGGAGCAATCTTGGGTCGATGCTGAGGATATACTGGATCCCAACCTGACTGACGAATTTCACCGCGACCACCCAGAGAGACCGGCCCCTCGACCACGTGGTAGGCCCCGACGTCGCATTCCACCTCGTGCCAGGAGTCGCTCGCAGGGAGGGGGCTCTGTCACGGAGACAAACCCCGTGATTCCCTCTACTGGCCGGCAGAGGGCTCCATCTCCTGAATACTGACACTCACGCATCCACTCATCCATGTATACTGATTCGCACTACATTTCCCATAACCCCGTGCCTTGGACTCTGATTACTCGCTAGCTGCTACTCGTTATGAACACTATTTAGCAGCTCCCAGACACTGTTACTACGCAAAGTCTTGATCATTGCCCCGGCTGACAATTCTGAGCGTTTATACCCTGTTGGATTACCTGTTGCTGTCTTTGTTTGTTTCTCGTTACTGACCCATTGCTGCCTGCCCACCGACCTAGTGCCTGTTCTTTGGACTGTGAATCTTGCTTGTTTCCCTGACCTCCTGCCTGTTTCCGACCACGATTCTGCCTGCTCTTCATTGCTGTGTTTGCTGGTTCTGACCCCTGCCTGTACGACGACGCGTACTTTTAATAAAGCTTGCAAAATGGATCCCATGTCTAGTGATAAGTCATTACACTTATAGGTGTCACGTCTTGTTTTGGGTGTTATGGTTTATGTTCATGTTTCATGTTTTTTTTTTTCAAGTTCATGCTTTGTTTCATTGCTTTATTTATGTTTGCCATGTGCTGCCTGTTGTCATGTGATTCCCTTGCCCTCATCTGATCATGTCATGTGCTTCCCCAGTCTCATGTGTTATGTTCTCATTGGTTGTTCTAGTCATGTGTTTATCAGTTTTGTTCTGTCATTAGGTGTGTTCGAGCTCATGCTGCACTGCGCAGACTGATCGGCGGCTGACTTGAAGCAGTGCATTCCGGTTTGTACTTTTGTCCAACTTGAGCTGCCGCTGAAGGCATGTGACTGTGACGTATGATTTCAAAGTACCTCGAGAGCGATTCAAGAGCAGCCATCTGAGTCAGCCAACGCAGCATCTCAAGAGGAGCTGCACGAGTTTTGATCACGACACAGCTATTTCATGATTGGCCGGTTTCACGGCATGACAATGATCACGTGTGTTTCATGCTTATTGTCACGCCTTCAGTTCAACTAATGCTCACAAATCTGTATTTTTATAACAGTTAAAGCTCTTTTCATGTAGTCACAAAGTTATATTGTGTTGTGTTTATCAAAATAAAACTGATAAAAAGTGTAGACCCCGCTAGATTGGTATTTAAATAATATATGCTTATGTTGACCTTTATTCTTGTAAAAATACGCTGTAAGCAGTACATAAAGTATTGAATGAAAATGTATTTTTGAAAGATCGGTGTGTTAGTCAAATATTGCATTTATTTCACTTCAGCTGTGATAAAGTATGCAAGCGCAGCACGAGTGTCACTACGGGAAGCAGAAAGTCAGAGTATAACAGACAAACTCTTTTTCACATGTGTAAACACAAACAAAGCAGCTTCCTGATGAATACAAAGATTTGTTTTATATGCACAGGTTATGTGATATCATAGGACTGCCATTAGCCAATAAGATTTCACACATGCTCCGTACATTAGTCCCGCAGACACCTTCCTGTATTGTCAACATCATGAAGCAGCATCGAGTTCCCTTGAAAGGGAACACAGAATGCTTTTCATTTATACATTTATAATAAATATTCCACAGTCGTAAATTGAGTTAGCACACAAACTACATTTAACAAAGACTGTAGATAAGACATGTTTATTTGTATTGTAACAGTTTTTCTGTTACTAATGTAAGTACCAGTAGAGTTCTCCAGTCTATTTACTATTACTCACCGGAGCATTAGGGGGCGCTCTGTTTGAGGTGTGTGAGTTGGCCTATTTAGGGAAACAAAGAAGGAGAAATGGCAGGAAGTTGGTTCTCTACCTGTAAGGAGAGGCTTGCCTCATGGTGGTTGTGGCCTTTTTGCCCTGGTTGAGGAACTTTAGAGTTCTAAGCTCATCTAGGGTTTGGGTTCTGAATGTATGTGGATTACTTGGGGGCTTCAGCAACTGAGAAGATTGGAACTAAGAGTTGATTTCCGTTCAATACTTGACTGTTACCTGTTACATGACAACGTTTCTCTGTTGATTGAACTCTGCTCTGGATCATTGCCATTTAAGTACTGTTTAAGTACTGTTTAAGTACTGTTTTCTCTATTCATTGGCAACAAAGACGGAGCAAAGCTTATGGTCCTAGTTGATGAGAAACAAGGACTGTGCTTTATGTGATGGACTGTATTTCTTAATCTCTGGTACCAAATGTTTGATGTCAGAAATTGGTGTCCTGCTGAATAATGAATGTTTTGTGTGACATTTGACTCATGAGTGAAATTGGTCTGGTTGGTCCCTTATTTTATGTAGCACTCAAGTAAAAGTTAACTGGATAGGTGTTACATATATTGGCGCCCGAACAGGGACATTGAAAAAATCCAAAACCAGATAGTAAGATTTGAATGAATTTAATTTGGTTTTAAACAGACCAATTTTACTTTTGAGTCATTATGTTGAAGGTGTAGAAGGCTCTCTGAACTTAATCGTTGAGCAAGTGCATTAAGTTATTGAATTACATTTATTGAGTTAATTTGAAAGGTTACACAAAATGGCAGACTTAGGTGATGAGACAGAGGGTGATGGCGTTACAGAACCAGACTATTCCACAGCCCCATTCACTGTCAGACGAGAACCAGTTCAAGACCTAATTCAATCTCTCAGTCATTTGTATTTGGAGAATGAGGTAGAACATGAAGACAGTTCACAATACTTACTTTTACCACCACCACCACCTCCTCAAGTGGAAGAAGTAGTCACTTCAAATGTTGAATCAACAGTAAGCAAGATAGAATCTAAAATGGATGAACTGGAGAAATCTTTTGGTGTGTTTTCTAATGGTGTGCAGCATGATATAGATAGGCAGACTCACAGGTTGACTGTTATGGAAGAGCAAATGCAGAAACTTTTAGCCCAGCAAAAGGACCATCATAAACGGATCCAACAATTGGAGCAGATGCTGCCCTCTGAGCTCAAGACTGAATGCCAACAGGTAAAGGAAACCTTAGAAAAGAGTATACAGCAAGTAGGACAGGCGATGATGGATTGTATGGCACGAAGGGATGTTCAATTAAAATCTTTGATTCAGTCTACCCCCACTGTAACGTCTACTCCTCACTTTAGTCCACCCCAACCAGTAGAAAGTTCGACCTATCCTATACATTTCAAAACACCGATCAAGCTGGAGTTTCCAAGGTTTGGTAGTTTGGAGGGAGAAGACCCTATTTCTTACCTTGAGAAATGTGATGAGTATCTTGCAATTCAGCCACTGAATGATGCTGAGATATTGGCTATGTTGCCTTCTGTACTAACTCATACAGCTAAGGACTGGTGGCTTGCGGAGAAGAAGAGGGTGAGAACTTGGTGCCAGTTCAAGAAAGCATTCCTACAATCCTTCCTGCCTGATGATCATGAAGTTGAGGTTGAAAGAAGAATTAGAGAACGGAAACAGGGGTTTGATGAAAATATTCAAACATTTGCTTATCAATATCGTGCCTTATGCCTTCGATTGAAACCTTCCATGTCAGAACGGGAGATACTCCAAGCTACACTCAGAAACTGTAATCCTCGTGTCGCCAGCATACTCCGAGGCACTGTCTCTACGGTTGATGAGTTGGTACGTGTTGGTACCCTGGTGGAAAGGGATGTTAGTGAAGAAAGAGCCTATTGGAGACAGAGACAAGCAGAGCATCAGGCAAAGTCAAATGGAGCTAATAAAGCGGCAAAGGGCAGACAGTCAAATCCTCACATTGCGGTATTGTCAGGAAATATGGAGAAACAACTTGACCCATTAGCCCTGCCAATCACCATCAAAAATTACAGATGTCAAGCAGTTTTGGACACTGGTAGCACCTATTCTTTACTTCAAGAATCCTATTGGAAAAAACTGAAGTCAAGCACGGAAACATGGCTGTCCAGCAGAGGCCAGACTTTCTCACTTGCCAATGGTCATGTACAGACAGCTCTAGGAAAGGTAATCTGGAATTGTACACTACATGGTCATCAATATCCATTCAGTGCCTTTGTGATGAAGGATCAAGATCTAACTCTACCCGTTATACTTGGCCTGGAGTTTTTGATGGATTCAGGGATCCAGATTGATTTCAAGGACAGGACCTATGTTCTGTCTGAAGAAATTGAAGAAAAACATCCATTCTTGCTTTATACTTCTTCGGCAGCAATTAGTCTACATCTGGCGTTACCTCTAGTTCAAGTGCCCTCGTCCACATTGGCAACCATTAAAGACCTCGTAAGTCGAGCAGAGGTTAATAGAACACAGAAATGTCAGCTAGAAGCACTCATGCTCGAGCGGCCAACAGTCTGCACTGAGTCCCTAGGACGAACTGCGGTGATTCGGCACCAGATTAACATTTCAGATGAGATTCCAGTTCGTAAACGAGCCTATCCTGTTTCTGTGGCCAGACAGCAATTCATTGATCAGGAAGTTTCCAAAATGTTGGAAAAAGGAATAATCAGACCATCAACTTCTCCATGGGCCGCTCCTATAGTTCTTGTTCCTAAGAAGGATGGTAACATGCGTTTCTGTATTGATTACAGGGCTTTAAATGCCAAGACACCTTTGGATGGATTTCCTATGCCACAAATCCAAGATATACTTGAATCAATGTATGGTGCTTCCATTTTCAGTACATTGGATCTTAAATCTGGCTATTGGCAGGTGCTTATGGATGAGGAGAGTATTCCAAAGACTGCTTTTGTAACCAAAAATGCCCAGTATGAATTTCTGTGTCTACCGTTTGGACTGCGAAACTCCGCTGCAACTTTTCAGCGCCTGATGAATACAGTATTGAGAGACTGTCTTGGAAAGTTCTGTTTTGTTTATCTCGATGATATTGTAATTTATTCCCAGAATGTTCAAGAGCATTTTGAACACTTTAAACAGCTCTTTGACATATTAGAAGCTGCGGGTTTGACCCTTAATACAAATACAAAACCTGTGTTTATGAAAAAAAGAAAGAAAAAATAAACACAATGATTTGTTAAAATCAAAAACAAGATATTTAAGGAATACCTGGAATAAATAAATGACAAAATACATTTCTTTCAAAGATTCAGCGAAGAAACACTCAGTCATGACTGAAATTACATAGGAAATGAATACGGGTCATTTTTGACCCATGTGTGTAAAATTGATGTAGAAACTGTGTTTGTTTATAAAGTAAGAAAGAAAAATAAACATAAATATTTGTAGAAAATCAAAAACAAGATATTTAAGTAATACCTGAAATAAATAAATGATAAAATATATTTCTTTCAAAGATTCAGAGAAGAAACACTCAGTCATGACTGAAATTACATAGGAAATGAATACGGGTCATTTTTGACCCATGTGTGTAAATTTGATGTAGACAGACAAAAACTGTGTTTGTTTATAAAGTAAGAAAGAAAAAATGAACATAATGATTTTTGTCAATCAAAAACAAGATATTTAAGGAATACCTGGAATAAATTAATGATAAAATACATTTCTTTCAAAGATTCAGCAAAGAAACACTCAACCATGTTTGAAATTACATAGGAAATGAATACGGGTCATTTTTGACCCATGTTGCGCATTAGAAGGGGTTTTCATAGCTTGTGCATCAAAGGGTTAAGGACAACCACAGGCAATGGGATAGATGGATAGCTGAGTTCCGATATGCCATAAATACGGCGTGGCAGGAAAGTACAGGTTTAACCCCTGCAGAGATTGCTTTAGGCCGAAAGTTAAAAGGACCCATGGAACGACTGATACAAACTCCACCAAAACCTGATCATGTGGCCTATGGGACTGTTGAAAGGCAGAGAGAGCTGTTTGAACAAGTAAAAGAGAGGACTAGTCAAGCTCAAGAACGACAAGCAAGGTACTATAACAGAAGACGGAAGCTTGAGTCCTTCGAGGAAGGAGACTTAGTCTGGATACGTTCTCACCCTCTGTCTCGAGCTTCAGACTCATATATGGCTAAATTAGCACCGAAATGGCTAGGTCCAGCTAAAATTCTGAGAAAGTTAAACAATGTGAATTACCAGGTTGCAATGTTGGATGATTCAAAGCGAGTTGAAACTTTTCATGTAGAAAAGATGAAAAAAGTTTTATGGTGCTGCTTAAACATTTTTTTTTTTGAGGAGAGGGGTATGTAACAGTTTTTCTGTTACTAATGTAAGTACCAGTAGAGTTCTCCAGTCTATTTACTATTACTCACCGGAGCATTAGGGGGCGCTCTGTTTGAGGTGTGTGAGTTGGCCTATTTAGGGAAACAAAGAAGGAGAAATGGCAGGAAGTTGGTTCTCTACCTGTAAGGAGAGGCTTGCCTCATGGTGGCTGTGGCCTTTTTGCCCTGGTTGAGGAACTTTAGAGTTCTAAGCTCATCTAGGGTTTGGGTTCTGAATGTATGTGGATTACTTGGGGGCTTCAGCAACTGAGAAGATTGGAACTAAGAGTTGATTTCCGTTCAATACTTGACTGTTACCTGTTATATGACAACATTTCTCTGTCGATTGAACTCTGCTGTGGATCATCTTGCCATTTAAGTACTGTTTTCTCTATTCATTGGCAACAAAGACGGAGCAAAGCTTATGGTCCTAGTTGATGAGAAACAAGGACTGTGCTTTATGTGATGGACTGTATTTCTTAATCTCTGGTACCAACTGTTTGATGTCAGAAATTGGTGTCCTGCTGAATAATGAATGTTTTGTGTGACTATGTTTAATACATTTGACTCATGAGTGAAATTGGTCTGGTTGGTCCCTTATTTTATGTAGCACTCAAGTAAAAGTTAACTGGATAGGTGTTACAGTATTACTATGAATGGAAGAAACATGCATTATGGTGTGACATGCAATATGGTGGAATATGTCCTTCCTTCCAAATAAAGTAGCCAATCACTGCAGCTGCCATTACATTGTGTTCCAATTGCAGAATATACGGCATTCACACTTGATTATGATGATTAATGATGCATACACTGCCGGTTTGAACCAATGACACAGTAATTGCTGCCGCACACAGGTACTATCATGTGCAGTAGCTCACTATATGGAGTTGCGAAAATTTTTCATTTGTTTCATTATTAAAAGACATTATATGTTATTAAATGTTCCCACCGAGACAGAATAACACTGATGTTCCTGAAAAGACAATCATTAATAAAAGCATACACACTTGTAATACCATATTGCTTAAACATACTGATTCTAATTGCATTAATTAATTAATTGTCTCTCTTACCAAGTGAATAAAAAAGTTCAAACAAATCTCATTTGCACTGTTTAGGGACTAGAAACTAATTTTAAACACAAATTGCATTTTCTCACGCTAAGCATTGCTTAATTTGATCTTTTAGTACATCAATGTATTGTTTCTCATGCATAATCAAGCTCACTGTCTTCTATAAATACAGTATTTCAGTTCTTTACCTGCACAATGCATATGTTCATGCTAGCTTCTTATATGCTCCATTTGTATATGAAAAAAATATTTGTTTCTCACTACTGAAATTACTTAATACCATCTATTAGTATCTTAAGGACAAATGCATATTCTTGTTGTACGTGTTCCTGCTTGACACTGCTTACCGAAAAGTGCAATTTGCATGCATATCTGACGCTTAGCATTGTTTATGAGACCTTATGTGAAAATGCTGTACTAATTTGCTGCTGCTGTTAATAAAGGTAGGATTGGCTTTTTTTTTTTTTTTTTTTATACTAGTTGAAAGTCTCTTCACATCCTGATAGCAAGCTTCTCAGAAGTTCATCCAATCATTGCATTCGGTTCATCCTACGTATTCATCCTACGTATCATACATATTCTGTGAATCCTCCATATTTGCATAATTCGGCACACCCTGCTAGCGCAGACATCACATGGCATCAGTGTCTTCCATGAGGCCATGCAGAGTTGCAGACCCCAGACAGCAAAAAAGTGTTGGCCCAGATCTGGCCCACATCTGGTACGTGTGGATTCCATGTGGGCTCGGATCTGGGCCGACACTATTTTGCTGTCTGGTGGCTGTTTGCTTATTTAGGAATTGATAAATGCAGAACATGCAAGTAATTTGGAATAATAAAAAGACTATTCACTTATCTTAATAGTTTATATTCAGATGAATTCTGCACACTGCAAGACTTGTTTACAGCTTACACAGAACCATAATATTTAAATTTTGAACAAAAAACTCAAGATAGAAAGAAAAATGTCTAAAATGTCTTGATAACTCTCAAACAGTGTGACTATAGGCATACTTTTTCTTCATATATTCACAGATGCCAATACAGGAAAGCAGTCATAGATCATGTTAAAATTGTTCACATTTAACTCTAAGTACCTCAACTATGATAAATCATGAATATTCTGGAGTGAAAGCTATGTACACAGGAAAAGTCACGGAATGAAGGAAGGATGCAGATGCAAGTTAAATCTCTTTAATAGAGCTTCACACCGAAGGTAGTCAGATTCAACATACACAAAGAACATATAACAGTCAGCAGGAGAGTGGTAACACAGGGACGTCGATGGGCGGTGAAGATCCGTGAAGAGTGATGACCGAAGAGCAGTGTCCGTGAAGTAATCCGTGCGTGAAGTCCAGAGAGTAATCCAACGAGAACACGAAAACCAGGAAGCAATGAATCAAAGTCCAGTCCAGGGAAACACACAACAAGCAACACAGGAAACAACACGCGGACACCGTACAACGATCTGACAAACAAGAGACGAAAGACAAGGCGTTATATAGGCAGATGGTAATTGCTCACAGCTGCCGCTGATCAACAATCAGCGGCGACGCCCACACAAAACAATCAGGTGACACACCCACACCATCACACAGACACCAGAATGAGACAGCGGATTCATGAACCGTGACAGTACCCCTCTCCTAGGAACGCCTCACGGCGTTCCCAGAACTCCTTACCTGCCGATTGTAATCATCGATAAGGGAGTGATCCAGAATGTCTCTAGCAGGAACCCAACTTCTCTCCTCCGGACCGTAACCTTCCCAGTCCACCAAGTACTGGAATCCGCGTCCCCTCCGCCTCGAGTCCAGAATGCGATTAACCGAATAGGTTGGTTCCCCGTCTACGAGCCGCGGCGGTGGGGGAATTAAGAGGCGGATTAAGATGCGAGTGAAAAACAGGCTTAATTTTGGAAACATGGAAGGCGGGATGAATCCTCCTGTACGCCGGAGGCAATTTGAGTCGGACTGCCACTGGGCTAATAATCTTAGTGACAGGAAACGGGCCAATGAATTTGGGAGCTAACTTATTGGCAACGGAACGGAGCGGAATGTTCTTGGTAGAAAGCCACACTTTTTGACCCACGACGTATACGGGAGGCTTTGACCGGTGGCGATCAGTCTTAGCCTTGGTGCGCGCCCTCACTTGCAACAGAGTCTCGCGGGCTCTGTTCCAAGTGCGGTGGCACCTCTGGACAAAGGCGTGAGCAGAGGGGACCGCGACTTCGGATTCCAGACTGGGAAACACAGGTGGCTGGTAACCTAAACTGCATTCGAACGGAGAGAGGCCCGTAGAAGACACTGGTAACGAATTGTGTGCGTACTCAATCATAGAGAGTTGTTGGCTCCAGGAGGAAGGATTCTTGGACGCCAAACATCGCAACATACGCTCTAAATCTTGGTTGGCTCTCTCGGTCTGTCCATTGGTCTGGGGGTGGAACCCAGAGGAAAGACTAGCCGTCGCGCCCAGCAGTCTACAAAACTCCTGCCAAAATTTGGACACAAACTGGGGACCCCTGTCGGACACCACATCTACCGGGAGGCCATGTAACCGAAAGATGTGGTCTACGACAGTAACCGCTGTCTCCTTGGCAGAGGGCAATTTGGTCAAGGGAATGAAATGAGTCGCCTTCGAGAACCGGTCCACTACGGTCAAAACGACCGTGTACCCCTGGGAGGGTGGGAGGGCGGTGACAAAATCTAGAGCGATGTGGGACCAGGGTCTCAAAGGGACAGACAGCGGTTGGAGTAACCCATCTGGAGGGCGGTTGGACGTCTTACCAGTGGCACAAACCGAGCAAGCCAAAACAAAACTGCGGATGTCCCGAGCCATAGCAGGCCACCAGAATCGTTGCTTAACCAAAAATCTGGTTCGATTAACCCCTGGATGACAAGCCACGTTGGAACAATGCCCCCACTTGATGACGCAGGACCTTAACTCCTCCGGCACAAACAAACGGTTCGGTGGGCACCCGGGCGGAGGCATTACCCCTTCTAAGGCCGCCAGGACCTTCGATTCGACCTCCCATGTAAGAGTGGAGACTACTAATGTCTCAGGAAGAATACACTCGGGAGTGGACGGGCGCTCGGATGGATCAAAAATACGAGATAAAGAATCGGGCTTGATGTTTTTGGAGCCCGGGCGGTACGATAGAGCAAAGTCAAAACGTCCGAAAAAAAGTGCCCACCGAGCCTGCCTGGAGTTGAGTCTTTTGGCCGATCGAATATATTCTAGGTTCTTGTGATCAGTCCAAACGATGAAGGGCACCCCCGATCCCTCCAACCAATGACGCCACTCTTCCAACGCTAATTTGACTGCCAACAACTCTCTGTTACCAATGTCATAATTGCGTTCAGCGGGAGACAAACGATGAGAAAAATACGCGCAGGGATGCATCTTCTCGTCCGAGGGCGCCCGCTGGGAAAGAACTGCTCCTACCCCCACCTCTGACGCATCGACCTCCACCACGAACTGACGCGAAGGATCAGGGGCGATAAGAATGGGAGCCGAAACGAAGCGGCTCTTCAGTTTGGCAAATGCAACCTGAGCTGCATCTGACCACCTGAAGGTCGTTCGTGGTGAGGTCAAGGCGGTCAGAGGCGCGGCTAGCTGGCTGAAATTGCGAATAAAACGCCGGTAAAAATTGGCAAACCCCAGAAACCGCTGTAGGGCCTTACGGGAATCTGGACTTGGCCAATCCACCACAGCCTTAACCTTGTCAGGATCCATGCGAATTCCCTCGGACGAGACGATGTACCCTAGAAAGGAAACAGACTGTGCATGAAATTCGCATTTCTCCGCCTTGACAAAAAGCCCATTCTCTAGCAGACGCTGGAGCACTCGTCTGACGTGTTGAACATGTTCCTGGAGAGACGACGAAAATATCAATATGTCATCCAGGTAGACATAAATGAACTGATCAACCATGTCTCTCAACACGTCATTGACGAGTGCCTGGAAGACCGCGGGCGAGTTGGAAAGCCCGAAGGGCATAACCAAGTATTCAAAGTGCCCTCTAGGGGTGTTAAAAGCGGTCTTCCATTCATCCCCCTTCCTAATGCGGACCAAATGATAAGCGTTCCTCAAGTCCAATTTAGTGAAAACAGACGCTCCCTGCAACCTCTCAAAGGCTGAAGACATCAACGGCAAAGGGTAAGTATTCTTTACCGTGATGTTGTTCAACCCTCGGTAATCAATACAAGGTCGCAGAGATCCGTCCTTCTTCCCCACAAAAAAGAACCCCGCCCCCGCTGGAGAAGAGGAAGGGCGGATGAACTTAGCTGCCAGAGAATCAGAAATGTATTTCTCCATGGCCTCCCTCTCGGGAACAGACAGAGAGTATAATTTGCCCTTAGGCGGAGACTTACCCGGAACTAAGTCTATGGCACAGTCATAGGGACGATGCGGAGGGAGAGAAGCAGCACGGGACTTACTGAACACTTCCTTCAGGTCCAGATACTCCGCGGGCACGTTAGACAAATCCGCAGCCTTTTCCTGTAACACAGAGACAGACACAGTGGGACAAGCAGACTTAAGACAAGACCTGTGACACAAAGTGCTCCACTCGGTGATGGTGTTGAGTTGCCAGTCGATCCGAGGATTGTGCTTGGTGAGCCAGGGGTGTCCGAGAACTACGGGTGCTTGCGGTGAGTCCAAAAGCATGAACTGAATCCTCTCGTTGTGGTTACCGGAGGTGGTGAGGGTGACGTAATCCGTGATCTGAGAGATGTTAGGAAGACGTTGACCGTTGAGTGCGTTGACTGTAACCAGGTGAGTAAGTGAAGAGATGGGTAGTCCATGCTGTAGTGCGTAACTGGTGTCCATAAAGTTCCCCTCAGCCCCGGAGTCAATGAGTGCATTGCAGGTGATGTTGTGAGACGCCCATCTCAGTCTTACCGGGAGAAGAGGTGATGGTGAGGACTTCTCAGCGGAGATCCCGCCCGATAGTAGCCTCGAGTTTACTATCGGGCTTGGTCTTTTACTGGACAAGACCTGAGAAGATGTCCCGATGCTCCACAGTATAGGCATAAGCCCAGGGATCTCCGCCTTTCTCTCTCCTCCCGGGAAAGCCGAGCTCTCCCTACCTGCATGGGCTCAGGATCTGTGGCGGGACCGACCGTATTAGCAGCGCTGGCCGTCCGGCCCTCCGCTCCCTGTAGTCTGGTGCTGGGGACCTCCAAAAACTCCAGTTTCTGGAGGCGGGAATCCACCCGTAAAGCGAGATCAACCAGCCCGTTGAAAGTCTGAGGAAGGTCCAGGGTGTAAATCTCGCGGTGAATACGGCCGGCCAGCCCATGCAGGAACACATCCCACTGCGCCTCCTCGTTCCAACGGCACTCCTCCGCGAGGGTGCGGAACTGGATGGCATAATCCGCGACCGTGCGGCTGCCCTGCTTGAGTTCGGTAAGCTGTCGAGCGGCCTCCTTTCCTGCCACCGCACGGTCGAACACCCTCTTCATCTCGGCGGAGAGTGCCTGGAACGAGGAACAACATGGGTCTTTATTCTCCCACACCGCCGTTCCCCATAAAGCCGCCTTCCCAGTCAACAATGTAAGGACGAACGCCACCTTGGATTCCTCATGCTCGAATGTACGAGGCTGCAGAGAAAAATGCAGGGAACACTTATTCAGAAAAGCTCTGCAAAACTCTGGCTCACCGGCGTAACTCTGGGGCACAGGCAGGCGGGGCTCCGGTAGATCGCGTCGCTCCAGCGACGCGGGGGGAACAGGCGGTGTGGGTGGCGCAGTGGGAGCGCGGAGTTGTTGAAGTTCCCGGGAGAGCTCGGACACCTGTGTTACCAGCGCTTGGACAGCGCGTCCGGTGGAAGTGATGCTCTCCTGCTGCTGGTCCATGCGGGAGATGCTGTGGTTGATGAACTCCGTTAAAGCTGCTGAACTCGCTGCATCCATATTGGTCAGATCGTTCTGTCACGGAATGAAGGAAGGATGCAGATGCAAGTTAAATCTCTTTAATAGAGCTTCACACCGAAGGTAGTCAGATTCAACATACACAAAGAACATATAACAGTCAGCAGGAGAGTGGTAACACAGGGACGTCGATGGGCGGTGAAGATCCGTGAAGAGTGATGACCGAAGAGCAGTGTCCGTGAAGTAATCCGTGCGTGAAGTCCAGAGAGTAATCCAACGAGAACACGAAAACCAGGAAGCAATGAATCAAAGTCCAGTCCAGGGAAACACACAACAAGCAACACAGGAAACAACACGCGGACACCGTACAACGATCTGACAAACAAGAGACGAAAGACAAGGCGTTATATAGGCAGATGGTAATTGCTCACAGCTGCCGCTGATCAACAATCAGCGGCGACGCCCACACAAAACAATCAGGTGACACACCCACACCATCACACAGACACCAGAATGAGACAGCGGATTCATGAACCGTGACAGGAAATAATATTTTGTCTCATTTGTCTGGGATTCTTTTGGATATATCTGGTTGTCTACCTTTTTCATGTCTGTTAACCGATGTCTACATTTCAGTCTTTTTCCTAATAACAAACTGCAAGTCACTAGCAAATATAAGCAAGTTTCAAGATTACACAACTGAAAAATTAAATAGATACAATAGTAGTTTAAAATGTACATGTAGACTACTGTAAATGTACAGCTTAAAGGTAGTTCACCCAAAAATGATAATTATTTCATGCCATTCTTAACTGATATGCTATTATTAGTAGTAGTATTATTATCTAGTGCTGTGAAAATTAGCATGTTAGTGCATGCATTTTTTTTTCAGTTTAATGTGTTAAATATTTAAATAGTTAACCCTTAAATGCATGAATTTTTCATCATTATTACATATTTGTGTCTTTAGTGACCTGTATCTATATCTAACACAGATAGATCTCTACAACAATTCAATTGTTGTTCTGCAGAAAAAAAAAAAAAAAAAAAAATACACTGTTACAAACCTCAGGTCGTTAGCAACCGATGCAATTTTTACAAAGATGAATGGAAAAACAGGCATTCTTTAATCAATTCATTTATTTTTTTCTTTAATTTTATATTGTTTATAATGAGGATGGAAATGAATGATGAGAAAGGTAGTGAATGATGTCTCGAGTCAATAAAGACCGAGGTATCCACAATTAACGCAGCATTAGTTTTTCCCATCATAATTTAGCCACATTGTATGATCACACTCTTATTCACACAAATGCTTTTAAACCATTCAAGCACCACAAGACAAACGAGAATGTGCTGTCTGTGAATGTGGTGTCTGTGTGACACACACATAACTTTTGTGCACAGAAAGGCATGCACCAGTATCAAGTTTTCTTTTGCGCTTGAACAAACAATAACACACATCATTATGCCAAAATGCCTGTTTTGTCCAGTATCCTCATAAGAGCAATCTTAAATGAGTTAAATAACATCTTAAAAAACCTTAAAGAGTTGTGAGAAAAAAGATGCGTGTCAGATCCACATTATGTTCAGTAGTAGCAGGTCTTAAAGTCACAGCAGCCTAATAAACCAGTTGCTGTAATGTCTGTCATTAATCTTAATCAAAGAACAAAGGTAACAAAGAAAAATGTAGCTTTAATACGTCAATAATACTTCAATAGTAATAATACTCTATATTTAATTTATAATTTATGCAGTGAAGACTGTAAAGTGTTTGAAAACTTTATGCAATTTCTGTATATTTCCTACCTGTTAGGCAGGTAGGAAGGCCACAGGAAAATATGACATTTATTATAATGGATTTATGTGAAGATTGTTTTAAGTTCACTTAAATTAAATGTTATTTTTTAAAGCCTAATAAATGTTAAAACTGGAACCATGGTATGTGGAGTATCCGGTGAAGCAAAGAGGCCGACGGACCAGGGCAACAGAGCTGCTGGTTTGAGGGACCAAGGCAGAGATGGGGCTCATCAGACCAGGGTGACAAAGGAGGGAGTGAGGACAACGGATAAGTCGGAGGGAAGGAGAAGCGCAGGTTTGAGGTGCAGCTGGAGACCGGGAAGTCTATGGAGGAGGCAGAGTGATGACTGACTGAGGCTAAGCCGGAGGGATGAGGGAGCCTGGAGGAGTCCTAGGGCTGACATGTCATGATGGAGATGAGGGAACGCAGAGCTGGTGTGGAGCCAATGGGCTGACAGGCCAAGGTGGAGACATGTTCCTTGAGGTCCGAGGTGCAGCCGGGGACTCAGCGTCATGCCGAGCTGGTGGAAGGGAAGTCTGAGGAGGAGCTGACAAGATGCACTGAGCTATATATATTATATATTACATATATTCAAAATTGACTTTAATCATGAACGAAGGAAATTTTTAACAAATTACAAATTACAAAAAGACAATAACTGACAGATGACAGAACTGAACAGGAAGTATATGTAGGAGATAACAATGAACTAAATAAGACACAGCTGATGATTATAAGTAACCATAGGGAAGGGATCAGAAATGGAAACTAAGAGCAGGAATATATCAGAGATCATATTATTATAGAGGGTCTGTATCCCTTACCATTGGAGAAAGCATAACAGCTTAATCATGTGCGGCACGTCTCAGCCTATCACGTCGCCGTTCAAAACTCCTCCCTGCGTACCGCCCGTACCTCCAGTTAGCATGAGCTGTTACGCTTTTTTTGGCTCAAGGCTGCACACTGAGTTGCATGAAGGAATTGAAGCTGGCGTTTGTTATAAACTGTTATTATATGGAATGAAGCTGTTTTAGGATTCAAAATCTCTTTGACAGAGAAAATAACAGCATATAGGTTTGGTCTGGAATGACATGAGCGTGAGTACTGACAGAATTTGAACACAATTAAAAAAGAAAAAAGAAAAAAAGAAAAATAATATGCAGTGTTGAACTAAAAGGCACCTGAAATCCATGATTGCCCTGAAGAAAACGTGACAACACACGTCACATTTAAGCCAAATCACAATGAACAGGAAAAAAATAAAATAAAAATTAAAATAAATAAAATGTAAAAGGAAGAAAAGAAAAATTAAGAAAGGAAGTGACTCAGGAGCAGACAGTGTGAGAGAGATGCCAAGGGAAAAAAGAGAGAGCAGAAAGACTGGGGTTTAGCTGGAGGACATGATGTCCTCTATGATGTAAGCGAGGTGCAGTTGTAAGGGATCTGGCGTCGCTAGCAGGCTCAGTTCCCTGGCGTAGCCTCACCGATGGCCAGCCGTTCAGGATGAGGCACTGAGGAAAAGCTACGGTGCAAGATGAGCAGTAAATTGACAATCTCGGTGCTCTCAGAAATGTCAGAGAGAAGTTATTAGCCTGGCAGGCCGCCATCTTCTATAAATAGAAGCTGGCACATTTTCATAGGAGCATTATCATTTGCCAGCAGATGAGCTGAGGAGAGAGAGAGAGAAAGAAAGAGAGAGAATGAAACAGTCGATTTACTGCAAGAAATAAAACACTATTTGTTTTTATCATTAAAGGAAGGGGAGTGGAAATTGAAATGAAAAACGAGCAGAGATATCATATAGTCCAAAATTACTCAGTTCTGGTGAGATGCCTTTGTAAATCAGAAAGTCATGGAAAGGGCAACCATTAGAGATGTATGGTAACAAAAATAAGGCAATTTTGCATAATCATTAAAAGCCCATGATGTGTGTTTTTCTTTTATTATGCCTCATGCTGTAGTTAAGCAGCAATGAGACAGAAATGGAAGTCAATAGATAATAGTTGCGCATAATAATTTGCTAGTGCTATCATGTCAAATTTTGCTTTCACTCACAATCAGAATGATTTTCTAGTCATAAAATCTAAAGGACAACAGAGAACACAGATGTCATCTCTAATAGTTTTCTATCCAGATTAATGGTCTGTGAAATTTCTCACTGTGCAATACAAAGACTATATTCAAGTCAGGATATCAAAAAAATTGTAGTACAGATGTACAGTGGTTCCAAAACCACATCAACACAAACACCCATAGGTCTGTTTATATTTTACTGACCTCACATTCCTTCCTCTTACTCAATTCAGTCAACTTTTCACTGAATTGGTGTTATGTGATTTGGTCATTAATATTATGCACCTTTCAGAGCGTGACAGTGACTTCAAAAGAAATGCTAAATGAAATGCTGAAGGGCTAGACATTTAGGAGATGTTTCTAATGGCCTGAATGGCAAAAATAGATAGGTCATCAAATTGTGTACACATTGACAACATTCAAGTTAAGGACATATGCAGGAATAAGTTTGCCATGACCCCAAGAGTGTGACACCCCAAGAATATTGCTGAACTGACGAATTTTGTAAAGAGTAATGGTGTAAAATTCCTTCTGACTTTGTGTTAGGCTGATCTGCAATCACAGAAAATGTTTGGTGGATTTTATAGCTACCAGTTAAGGATAAACCTGTTATTAAATCCAGCGGTTTACCTATTTCCATCCAGTGTGTTTGACAAAGAATAATGGAAAAATGATTCACGAAAATATTATTTGTTTAATCAGACTATGTTTGTCTATTATTGTAAAGTGTTTCAAAATGTATTATACAGTTTTATAAAATCCAGCACACCGTATCCTAACTACCAATAGCAAAGGGATAAATGTGTGTGTGTGTGTGTGTGTGTGTGTGTGTGTGTGTGTGTGTGTGTGTGTGTGTGTGTGTGTGTGTGTGTGTGTGTGTGTGTGTGTAGGTGTGTGTGTGTGTGTGTGTGTGTGTCCCGTGCTGGCAAAATGAGAAAATGAGTCGCAATGAGCAAATTATCAAAAAGGAGTTATTGTTATTTCATTCTCTATTTTCACATTCTCTAAAAACCCTCAAAATGATGCATGATTTGTTGGAATCTGAAAAAAATAAATAAAATAAATGACTGAGCTACACCTGTTTGAATTCAGTCAGTTTTGAGAAAAACCGAGTTAAAGTTTTCTGATCATTCTAAAACAAAATCATCTAGCAGCCATTAAAACTCACCCATGACAGATTTTTTTTTTTTTTTTTTTTTTAATACTGTAACTCTGTGTATATGTGTATATCGGGATCGTGGTGTCTTTGTTCGTGCGCTTCGGGTCTGTCAGTCAGCTTGAGTAAGATTCACATTGCAAGCTTGAGCGGCGTGTGAGCAGTGCGTGAGCGTAAAGCTTTGTTTACACGGCTACCGGAGCTGATCTGCGGCCACTCTAGTCAATGCTTGTGTTTACGAAGCGCCTTTTAATAGACAGAGCCGTAGTTCACAGACAAGCCACGCAATATCGCGTTCATTATCGCAGGCGATTCATCTGCGATATGAACGCGATATTGCGTGGCTTTTCAGTGATCTACGGCCCTGTCTATTAAATGACGCTTCATTTGAAAGCAGGTGATGGCGATTTAGCGGTAATCAGGGAACCGGCTTTACTGACGAAATGCGCGTGAGAATAGCATGCGATTAATCGTGCAGCCCTAAATCAGGGTCATACAAAGCTAATGCTGGGCTTGAAACCAGCAATTGCTTCACATTGACAAAGTAGCTCTCCACTTCCTCATTCCACTGAAGTGTCCCTCTTGGCGGAGGCATGCATGTAATGGTTCAACTATGGTAGCATAATTGGGTATTATTGCCTGCAAATGCTCAGTATCTGGCTGAACGCCCTGTGCTGTAATCAAGTGTCCCAAAAATCGCAGGCTCTTCTGGCTAAATTGACACTGTTCGTTCAACCGTAAATCAGCCTCCTTTAGTCGGTTCAGTACTGTGTTCAGCGCTACGCCATGTTCTACTTCCATGTGTCCAAAGCAAATGACGTCATCAAGGTAGTTCTGCATGTTTGGTACACCTTTGAGTATGCACTCTATCATCTTTTGGAATACAGACGGTGCCGACGTCAAACTGTACGGTACCCTGCAAAACCGAAACAGTCCTTTATGCGCAATAAACACTGTTAAATCATGGCTCTCTGGATGTAAAGGCATTTGATGATACGCACTCTCAAGATCAATTGTGGAGAAGATCGTAGATCCAGTTAAAGCAGTCAATAGTTCCTCCATGTGAGGCGGAGGGTAACTGTCAATTATTACAGCCTTATTTGTTTCCCTGAGGTCTACGCACATTCTTATGCCACCTGTCTTTTTCATTGTAACCACAATTGGTGACACCCATGAGGATACATCAATTTGCTCTTTAACTCCAGCAGAAAGTAATCTGTCCAACTCAGCAGACACAGCTTTTCTCACAGAAAAGGGAAGGCGCCTTAGTCTTACTGGCACAACTGAGTCTGACACTTTGACTTTATGCATAAACCCTGCAACACAGCCTACTGAGGATGAGTCCACCTGAGTAGAAAGCTGTAACACTAGTGCTGAAGAGAAAGATGCGGCGGTTGTAGCAGGCTCTGGCAGGATCGTATCTCCTTTAATGCATAGTTTAAGGGCTGTTATGAGATCCATGCCCATTAATGCAGTCCCTTTATCCACCACATTGAAGTTCACAGAGCATTGGCGGCAGTCTTTTACAACTGTTGCATGCAAGCAGCCAATCACATTAATTGGAGTATGCGAGTAAGTGACTAAGCACACTGCAGGTGGCTGTAGAGGTACATTCTCAAAGTAGTCATCATATATATTCTCTTAGGCAGTACTGAGACAGAAGTGCCAGTATCAACAGTAAGTGTAACAGGCCTCTGAATTGCACCAGCTTCAACCTGAACAGCACAGAGGAGTTTAGCACTTACATCCTTATCTTGTAATAACAGTAATGTGTACTCAGGCATTATTACTTCACGCACTGTGTGAGTTTGCGTCATTCTACAGACACGTGCAAAATGTCCCTTTTTCTTGCAATTTTTACAGGTTACCTTGGCTGCTGGACATTCTACTGCATTTGCAAGGTGTTTATCTGATCCGCAGCGAAAGCAGGTACGTGTAGCAGAAGTAACCGTCCAATTTGATGTGAATGGAGCAGTCGAGTGCGCGCCGGCCGTTCTATTTTTAGATCCCCCAGCGCCGCGTCCATGTACTTTTGCGTGTCTTTGCACACTCACAGTCTGTATGGAAAAGTTCTGTGTACTCATTATTGCTTTAGCATGCTCTCCAGCAGATTCAACTCGTTGTGCAATTGTAACCGCATCCGTCAATGTTAACTTGTCATGCAGCAAAAGTCTCTCTCGGATACGTGGATTAGTGATGTTTTCCACGAGCTGGTCACGAATCGTATCATCTGCGTTTGTAAACTTACAAGTAGACGGAAGTTCTCTCAGTGCAGCAACATACTGAATTACAGACTCACCAGCTTGTTGAGTTATTTTCTGAAATGTGTGTCTCTCCATAACCACGTTCAACTTGGGTGTAAAATGAGCAAGTAAAGCCATGATAGCAGAGGCCATTGTATCACCCGTTTCTGGTAACGTGTAAAATATTCTCTGCCCCTCTGTGCCCAGGCAGTGTAACAGAAGGGCTCTTTTCCTGGCTTCCAGCCATTCCTGTCTTTCAACGTCAATCACTAGCAGATAATTCTGGAACATTCGCTCCTATGTCTTAAAGGGAATCGCAGGGTCTCCCAGAGCAGGTAAAAAGTAAGGTAGGAAATGGGGCAGACAATGCCATCTTTGCAGCAACTGTGGGTCGCCTTGTCGCCAATTTGTCGTATTGAAGGTATTAATATGAAGCAGGCCACAGCAGGAGAACAGATTACATCTTTTCTTTATTAACTCTTAACACACATGCAACTCATGCTTTTCCTCACCTCTTTTTACTATTCGTATTTGTGACCCGTCACGGAAACCAGGGACACAAGTCGGCAGCACAACTATTGAGCAAACTGAGAAAGAAGCTTTTTTTTTTTTTTCAAAATTGGTGATTTTCGTTTTTTTGCAGAATATGCTAGTTGAGATCATGAAGAAGCATCTCCATGTTTTAGATAGCAGTATTGGTTTATTTAAAAGTGTACATTTTGAGGTTGAAATCGGCTTGTTTTTCAGAGATTCTATCTCGCAGTAGGGGCGTGTCATTGTCTGTTTGTATTTCCATACTAGAATCAGATACGCCGGCTTTTGTTTCTTTTGTTATTGCCGCAACCCTCCAAGGGAAGCGTGGCTACTTATTTATGCAGCGCTCTGGCCGGCTCTAGCTGATATCAAAATTTAATGAAGATGGACGCCGCAAAGAATATCGCAGACGAGCTGAACTGTGGCCGTTACACCGAAAATGTTTTGAAGTACAACATACGGCTGGATTCTTTAGCTGCAGAAAAAGAGTGGCAGGACATGCGAATTATTGGACATTTAGAGGCAAACAGACGCATAGTGCAAACTTCGGAGATGGTTACATCCACAAAGAAGACCCCAACAAAGAGAAAGTGTGCCCGAACAACTTATTTCATATTTTCTGTTTCTTATGGGGTGAGTTTCCATAAACATCAAAGTTTGTCGTTTTGTGTTCATTCTAAGAATACTTAGGCTACACTTTATCTCATGTGTCTATCGTTATTAGCTAGCTAAGGACAGTCGTTGTAATCGTTAGCCTCGTATCACTTGCCAAAAACCCCCATTACTATAATGGGCTTTTAGATGGTAATGTTAGCATGTTAATTTGAATAACGCTTCAACTGCTTGAATTGACTGGTTTGAATGACTTAGCTCATGTAAACCTTTCTATTCTTGAATTGAATGTGACGCTAAAAATTTTAGCCAGTCAATACTTCTTAACAAGGATTTACTAAAGTAATAGTAAATGTATCAGATTAAATTCCTACATAAGTAAAAGTATAAAGTATCCGTAGCCGTAAAATGTGCGTTATAAGTCAAAAGTAAAAGTATTGAAGAGTTAAATGTACAGGATTTTTTTAATCCTTTGACTCAAACCAGGTCTAACCACTAACTGTGGTCTCAACCAGGACTATATGGTTATCACAGAATCCTGTTCAAAAAGTTCTAATGTCAAAAAAGATAAATTACTGACATTTACAATGCACATTATCCTTTATTATTAATAGTATGCGGTCCGATTTTCCCGTTGCGTCTGTCGTTGCTATGCAACCATGCACCTTTACAGGGGGTATGGCTTATCTAAATGAGATGTAAATGAGCCCTATTGTCACTCCCAGCAGGTGAGAACAGGCAAGAACTGCAAAATCTTTAGGTCATTTTCTGCCCTTTGAGCTTTTTTGAGTGCCTACCTTCAAATGACCACAACTTCTCCAAATATTATCAGATTTCCATGTGTTACACATTGTTGGAAAGCTTGGAGATTACACTTTCAGAATCTGTGAATAACTCAAAATGCCCCAGAACTGACTTGTGTCCCTACTTTCCGTGACTGGTCACATTTCCCCTAATAACATCTGTTTCCCCCTAGTGGTCTCAGTAGGTATTGCACTGGATAACAGGACACCACAATTACCATTTGTATAACTACACAAATATCTTAGTTAAAGTATGGTTTTTGTAGAAAAACATGATTAATTTGTGGTTACTATTGAATAACTACAATAGCCATTTTTTTTTTTTTCATAATAAAATCATGGTACATATACACCATACATTTCAAATGCTTTTTTCCCCATAAAGCATACATTTATGACAATTGTATGTACCTTAATCCATGCTGTTCTCAGGGTTGGGCAAAAATACATCAAAATGTATTTTAAAATAAAATACCAAATACCTTAATTTTAAGTGTATTGTAGCGTCTGGACTAATCAGGCACACAAAATGATTCAATATATTTAATGAATTACCTATGAACTCACTTTATAAAAGCTCTGTGAACTCATCCCCCTAAAACTGCAACTAGCGTCCCAAACTAGCTAAACTACAGGAAGAACTAGGTGCCCTGTTACAGATACTTGGAGTATCATTATGGAGTATCAAGTCTCATTATCGGATACATGGAGTATCCTTACCCCTTTTAAAGAAGGGCCTGTTAAAACTAAACTGATGGTTTGCTCAAGGCTGTTGATCTGCTGAATGTCAAACAATGCTGTAACCTCTTGCTTCCTGTACTCTGCTTTCTCTCTCTCTCTCTGTAAACTGTATGCATGTATGTGTGTGAATGTTAGAGTAGTTTAAGTGTTTAGTCTAGTTGATAAAGTCTTGTTCATGTCACACGTAAGGTTGTCCGTGTTTTGCGCTCATGTACTGGAGTCCCTATTCATGTCAGTCCTGACTACAGGCTTTTAGTAGAATAAGATTGTTATTTCCCATAACCTGGAAATGAACATTTCTTAGTTAATAAACAATTAACACTGTGTGTTCATTGAACAACAGGTTAATTGATTGTAATATTCATTTTATTATATTAAGTTAATTTTATTAACTGATAAAAAATTTAATAATTCATCTTAACTGGTTATGATTAATTATTCATATTTATTTTTAGCTAATTTGCTACAGTATCAAAATAAACTACAAAATACAGCAGCCACAAAATGTATCAAAATAAACTACTGCATTTTTGTACTTTAAAAATATGTAGGATATTCAGATTAAAATATCCAAAAAACACTACAATATTCTTATATATTTTCTTGACTTGTGTACTTACATTATGCCAAAATTGTCTAAATCCAGAGAAATATGCAATTTTAACCAGGACACAGATCGTGTCCGTGCATCACCTATCAATGACATTATTACCCTCGATTTCTAATTTGTTTTATTAGACAGATGGGCAACTGTTTGGATACATTCATTAACAGAAAACTAATCATGTTATATAGCTCAACACATTAAGTTTTTTTTGTTTGAATCTTGTTTTCTTGATTTACAGCGAGTACCATGTTTTACCATGACTAATATCGATCTATCTTACTGCAGTGTGCAACAAGTGTCTCATAGCAGCTGCCAAGCTAACACACTGAGTAGCACTATAACAACTTTCAACACACAAATGTATCTAATATGATAAAACAGCACTGCGTTACCCCACATACGCTTGACTGGAAGAAGCGGAAGCAGCGCCAGTGACTGTGGCATAATAAAAGTCATGCTGCTCTCGAGGTGTGTGTCGCACTCGTTTCTCATTATCAATCACTCCAGCGGCCTCGTTCAGCTTTCACAGCACTCGGCCATGCTCTGCTTCATACTACAGTAGCGTTAATAATCGCATCCATGAACATGATTTCTGCCTGAGTCTCATCACAATTCTTTTCCACAGGCTGTAGACATGAAAGCAACACCTCCCATGATTCCGTGAAATCAAGGTGTCATCGAGCTACGCTTTTGTTTTGAATAAGTGACCTGTAGTGGCGAAAATGTACATACTGTGGCTTTAACAGATCAAATATTAACATATCCCTGTGATCTCCTAGATGAAGGTTAGTTTTAAATTAACCAACAGTTTAATGTTTGCAAATGTCTCATAATTGTATCCTAATTTAGTTACTTGATGTTTAGTAATGAAGGGCATACTTTGCATCAGCAACACTGAATCAATGACAAACAAGTCATTTATAAGAAGACAACTGATGGCACCTGTGTTCATAGCAACTAGTTTCTAACTAATTAATCATTTGATTGTTAATCATAAATATAGGGGCTGCTGCTTGGAATAATTTTTTTCAAGAACATTATGTAAATTGGTAAACTATTTAGCCTAGGCAACCAAAACGAACACCAAAACTTAATATGAACTCTTTAAAAATTATAGCAATTTACGCAAAAAAAAAAAAAAAAATACAAAGCCATTTTCATCAACCCTATCAAATACAAATTACAAAATACTATTTTGTATTTGAAATACATATTTGAAATACATGTATCATAAATACTGCCCATCCCTGGCTGTTCTAGTCTTCTACGAATGGTTCCGGCATCATCAACTTGCTGTGCGAGCATCATAAATTCCTCCTCAATTTCACAGATTACCTACATTGTTCAAAGCAATCGGCATGACATTTCTTTTTATAATTATTATTATGACTGCAAACAGTACAGAGATGACATTTATGATATACAACTGTGTATAGAGTACACATTGGTGACATTTACCCTCTTGACAGTCGAATGCTAGTAATGTCAGTTACCATACGAACACACACCATAGTGTAGTCCCACCTCTGACGCTGATTGACAGGTTTCCGTGTAAGGCATCGAAAATTTAAATGCTTAATGAATTGTGATTGCATTTGAGTTTTGGCAGGCTACATATGCAACACAAAGAAAATGAAAAAGTAGACGTGGTCACTGAGATTGCTATATAAATATGACATGATCATAACTCGAAAGACATCGGAAATACAGTTGCAAATGGACTTTGAAATTTGGCAGGACACTGTGCGTTTGCGACAGCGCAAAAGCAAAAGGTAATGCAATATTTGCAATTGTATTATGTCACAGTTTATGCATCCACATATGTAAAACGCAATTGCAAATACAATTTGCAATTTCTTTTGAAAATTGTCCAGAATATCCTTCCATAATGTGCAGATTTGTGTGGGGTAGCAAAAACACAACAGTAAACTGAATTAAACTGGACAAAACAAACAACGTAGGACAGTCAAATCACGTGGTCTCGTGAATCCTGTCGCTTCGCTCGTAAAATGCTCCTGGTATGAGTTGCCACCACCTAGACGACAGAACAAAACCTCGCCAGAGCCATTATGCGCCGCAGACGTGTGCAGTGTAAACAAACTACATTGTCACTGCAGCTGCAGAGACACGCAAGTATTCACACTGGAAGTGTTTGTACAGCATCACATCAACGGCTCGAAGCTACAAGTAAACATTTCTTTACAAAGACAGCTATAAATTTGCTTTTATAAGTTGGTCATTTATAAACTTGATAATCTTTAAAGTTTGTTAATATGGGGAGGTGTACAACACTCATATATAAATGTAAATACATAAATAAATAAAAGCCTCGTGTCATCCGCTGCACACGAATGAGGTAAGCTTTGTGTTTTACATCATCTGCCGCGTGCACATGTTTACAAGACAGCAAACTTGGCAAAAAAAAAGTCAACAACCTCAGGTATGATTTGGTTATGCTGCATATGGGATTAAATCCCCGCCAATAGTATTGCGGTCACGGATCAAAAAATAATAAGCATGAATCAAAAATTTTAAAACATGTAAAAATATATAGCCCAAACTTTAAAAAAATAATGCAAAATGATCAGAATGGCAAAGAACGTGGTCACGGATCATAATATAATAAGCATGAACTGAAAAATTAAAAGCGCATTTAGGCAAGGCAAGGCAAGGCAATTTTATTTGTATAGCACATTTCATACACAATGGTAATTCAAAGTTTTATTATTCTTTACATAAAAAAGAATAATAAAAATAGAACATAAGGAATAGAAATAACAGTAAAAACAGAGAATTTTGCTATCTGGATGGAAGAGCTAGGAAGTCTCAGGGAGTTTGTTGTTGTTGTTGTTGCCATCGTCCATCAGAGTTGGATCTAAACGGATCTATTCATCAGAGCGGATCAGAATGGATCTTCCTCATCCAACAGGACTGCTACCTGTTAAGGCACTTCAAACTGATAAACACAGTTTCAATTTCCCCTTTTGCCAAGACACCTCAAACTGCACCACACAGCCCTAATCCCCCTTCCGGAGATATCTTACCTATGCAACACAGTTCAAATTTCCCCTTTGGAAATTTCCCCCTTTGGAAAGTGTCCTGACTGTAATCCAGAGATATCTTAACCATGCACTACAGCTTAAATTTCCCGATGGTTTGTCTCCTTATCCAAATTTACCAAATTTGAACCTAATCACTTTCTTCCTAATTCTCCCAGTTCTTTCAACCAGACAACAATATTTAAAATGCATTAAAAGTCAGAATAATAAGATGATACATAAAAGATATAAAATACATTGAAAATGAAATAAAAACAGGAAAAGGAATTAAAAGAATAAAAAGATAATACGTATAAAATAAAGTGCAAACAGTCCGGACATAGCACAGTGCTCAATCAGCAAATGCATAGATAAAAAGATGTGTTTTGAGTCTGGATTTGAATGTGGCTACAGTTGGAGCACACCTGGGGCCTGATGTATAAACGTTGCGTACGCACAAAATGGGCATAGAAATATGCGTACGCATTTTTCCACGAACATATCGGGATTTATAAAAAATAAACTTGGCGTAAATAAGTGCGCACCGTAAGGATGCTCTTGACCGTGCGTACGCACTCTTTTAGAAGAGTATGTGTTTTGGCGACACCAACTGGCCCAAATAGCAATAACCATTTAAAATGAAAAACTTCTAAATTATCCTATTACATCACCCAATAAATCAAATTGCATCAACCTGAATTATCATTATCAGCATTCTAAACCAGGTGCAATTACTAAATTTTTTTTTTTTTTTTTTAATGAATGGGCTATAAAAAGGTATGTGCGTATATAACATATCATCATAATGGATGCTCCCCCTCAGGGGAGACAAAAGTGATATGAATTGAGATAGTAGATGTTCTACTTTCAATCACTTTTCCAGTGACATGCTGTTTTAATGACAGCGAGGAGTGCTGGGAGCACAATAATTCCTCTTTAAACCACACTGCAGATGTTATGACAAAATATGTTTTCGAGAATGACGATCAGTGATGCACACTTAACTTAGATATGGAAGACACTGCTGGATACAGTGGTCAAACGGTCCGTTGTCCAGTTTGAATAGGTCCAATAATATGTGTGAAGGATCTTCAAATAATTACCATTTGAAGGATATCATTAGAGGAAAACGGTAAGATTTGCATGTTTTCTTTTAAAAATACTTTGTCAGTGACACGCCCTTTCAGACAATTGTATTTACACTGCAATAAATAAGTGCCTATAAATAATAGCCTATAAACTTCCTAAAAGATATGTTCACCTTATCAGCAAAACTGCATAAATTTGATTTGAATTGTTTAAAACTATTCAAATACTATCTGGCCAGTGGAAATGAATGAATCAACTCTATCCTAGAACCTTTATCTGAAGTATTTTATACAATTTTGTTTTTATGGATATTTTGATATATTTATTCTAAAACAAAGAGGATATTGGATAATCTTTATCAACATAATGTGTGGCACAAATTGCATTTATAGTCCATATCTAATATTTTCCAATGTCTTGTACCTTTGACAGTGTTAACCGTGGATGTCACGTGGATGGGAACGTGTATGGAAATGATATGCAGATGAGGTTATGCATAGTAAAACTAGACGTCGTAAGCTCCATAGATGGTGATTTCGGGGAGGAGACAGGGTGGAGATGCACGTACACACAATCTTCCACTGACTGTGATTTATAAAGGGATTTGTGCGCAGGATCTGGCGTACGCATGGTTTTATAAATCAGATTTTTTTTGTGCGTACGCAGAATCTAGCTTTTGCGCGCACGTACACTTTTAGGATGAAATCTACGCAAAGTTTTATAAATCAGTGTAATTCTACACTGTTGGAGAGGTTTATAAAGAATGAAGTTGTGTTTATGCATTATACACACTGCACATGTTTAAAAATGAAAATAGCGACGGCTCTCTTGTCTCCGTGAATACAGTAAGAAACGATGGTAACTTTAACCACATTTAACAGTACATTAGCAACATGCTAATGAAACATTTAGAAAGACAATTTACAAATATCACTAAAAATATGATGCTATCATGGATCATGTCAGTTATTATTGCTCCATCTGCCATTTTTCGCTGTTGTTCTTGCTGGCTTACCTTGTCTGTGCACAGATTCAGACGTGAATACTGCCTTTCCTTGTCTAACGCCTTGAACATGGGCTGGCATATATGCAAATATTGGGGTCATACATATTAATGATCCCGACTGTTACGTAACAGTCGGTGTTATGTTGAGATCTGCGTGTTTTCCGGAAGTCTTTTAAACAAATGAGATTTATATAAGAAGGAGGAAGCAATGGGGTTTGGTACTCAATGTATGTCTTATCCATGTACTGAACTCTTGTTATTTAACTATGCCAATATTAATTCAATTTTTGATTCTAGGGCACCTTTAAACTTGGGTTCTTAAAAGTTTTCCTTGCATTTATTACTATGTACTTTCTGCTGTCTTACATTTTCTGCCCATATTTTACCCTATTGGGCACTTGTGTTGTTTTTCTCTTTGCTCTTCTTTCTATGTATTGCTCTTGCATTTCCAAATGCTACAGTTCGAGTTTCATGTAAATTTGCACTTAAGCGTCACCATATGTCCACTAGCTCTAGATTGACAGCTCCTCCTCTAGCAATCAATCAAAGAGAGGGAGATGACATCACTTCACTGCGACTCATGGCCACCAAAGAATATAGAACCCAACACTCTGATACTTTTTGGGTAACAGCCACTAGATGGCACGCCAGTAGCGTGGCCACCATTATGGGGTGAAAATACTAACTGGACCATAGAATCCTTCACATCTTACGCACCCAAAATTGGCAACTTTCACTGCCAAATCAGAAGCGCAAGAGAACAGTTTTTTTAAATTAAGTCACCAATAAATTGTATGGAACCTGCAGTAAATGTTGTATTGTCTTATATATGTTTTATTTAACCAGTTGTGAAATCCAACCAATCAACCATCTGAGGTAACGTAGTTAGCCTACTTTGAGTATTTTTATTTTATGCCACTTTACACATTAATAGTAAATTAATAATTAATAAAATTAAGATCACCGTGTTTGCAGCAAACAATATATTTCAGACTATAATAGTATATAATAGTATATAATAGTATCACTCCACTGAATTGAAATATATATATTGTACGTTTTAATGGATCACGCTACAAACATAATAATCTTATAATACATGATGCATTGCTGTGTCCGTTATCGCATAAATCCCACTTTTGGACACTTTTGCTTTAACAGACATTATACAACACTGCAAAATCAAGCTATTACATTCATATATTCATTTTCCAACATTCCCAATTTTTCTGATGTGTGTCTTTAATTTAATTTCATATGTTGGTATTAATTCAGTGTTTATAATGCTAATACTAGATCTTTTAAAGAATTTTAACCCAAACTGACTGGGTTTCTAAAGAGCAAAGTTTTTGTGAAAAAAGTGGAAAGCTTAAACACATTGGGTCTCATTCATGAAACATTCGTAAATATAGGAGTACATATGGGAGTGATTTGCGCGTAAAGAGACCTTCCCGAAAACTCTTCTCCTGATTCACAAATACTTCGTAAATGTCAGAAGTGATAGCGAAATGTGTGTGTGTTAATGAATTCCAATCAGTCGTAAATGGGACACGCGTGCACGCTCATTCTCAATTACTATAAATCCCACCCATTAAATCCAACTGACAACTATATGGGCATATGACACCAAGCGAAGGATTTTGGCCATTTTATAGGAAATTTTGGCCATTTTATTGTTAATTTCAATAACAATTAAGGGGCCATTAGTTTGCCCAGCCCTATTGAAATCAGTTAATTATTTGATTAAAGTGCTCCGTTTGCAGATGCTATTACTGGCTCTCACAATAAAAGTAAAAAAAAAATAAATAAAAACGTATGTAATTACTATATATAATATTTTTTTTTCAAAATGCTGTGTAATGTACCTTAAGGTGAATTAAAATGCAGCCTTATTAAAATCCAGAAGTCAGTACAAAAAAAAAAAAAAAAAAAAAAAAAAAAAACAGACCACACAAAAGACAGAAAACCAGGAAAACCAAAAGTGCATGTAACATTAAACAGAAAACAACTCAGTATAAATAGACAGACACTAATAACATAATACAATCCAGCTGGGTGCAATGAAGTGATGACGAGTCCAGGCAGTGTGTTATGGGATATGTAGTGTATGTAACGGGTGGAAACAAGAGTCCGGGATGTAGTGCCCTCTAGTGGCTGATAGAGCACTCTCACTGGTGATCATGACATTACCCCCCCTCAAAGGAGCAGCTACCAGACGCTCCACCAGACAAAACAAAACAAAAACACAACTCAGGAGGGAGGTGGACAGGAGGAGGATCAGGGGGAGGGATGGCGGGCCAGATCCAGGGTGCCCAACTGATAGCCAGGGTGGTGCTGGAGGAACTGACCAGGCTGGTTCCAGCGGTTCTGGAGTCCTGGCTGAGTGCCAGGGTGGCGCTGGAGGTACTGACCAGGCGGGCACTGGCAGGTCTGGATTCCTGGCTGAGTGCCAGGGCGGTGCTGGAGGAACAGACCAGGTGGGTTTCAACGGTTCAGGTAGCCTGGGCAGAGGCGGCAGGGCAGGAGGCCTGGGCGGCAGCGGCAGGGCAGACGGCCTGGGCGGCGGGGGGAGGGCTGACCAAGGGTGCTCCGTGGCCGTATCAGGGAGAGCGGGCAGCTCGGTGACAGCCTCCGTGGCCGTATCAGAGAGAGCGGGCAGCTCCGGGACGGCAGCGGGCTCGGGCCACTCTGGGACGGCAGCGGGCCCGGGCTCAGGCTGCTCCCGGGACGCTAGCGGGCTTGGGCCGCTCCGGGACGGCAGCGGGCATGGGCTGCTCTGGCGGCGCCGGCAGGGCAAAGAGTTTAGGCAAACAACAAACAACCTCTAGAGTGGTCTCCAGGCCATGAAGGACAGAGGAAGCCCTTCTCCTCCTTTTCCTCCACTTATGAGGGTGAGGCGGTGGCTCTGTGCCTACTTCATCTGTAGGCACCAAAGTGGACTCACTGGCTGGAGCGGGCACTGGAGCGGGCTCACTGACTGGAGCGGGCTCTGGAGTGGACTCACTGGCTGGAGCGGACTCACTGGCTGGAGCGGGCTCTGTAGTGGACTCACTGGCTGGAGCGGGCTCTGTAGTGGACTCACTGGCTTTCTTCCTTCTCCTCCTCCTCCTCTCTTTACCGGGGTGAAGCTGAGGCTCAGTGCCCACCTCCCCTGTGTCTTCTGAAACGGATTCATGGGCTGGAGCATGCACACTGCCTGGTTGACTCTGTGAAGTCCATTCTCTCCGATGGCGGAGATATGCGGCGAATCTCCAGAAATCTAAAATCCATCTCACATTGAGGCAGAGGATCGCCAAGGCAGCAATTATAAACATCCTTCAAAGCCGCATCATTGTAACCCAGCATCCTACCTCCCATCCCTCTTGGCGTAGAGCCCTCAACGCCCGCAGTTGGTCCAAACGCTCCTTGGTAGTGGCTGGAGGAAGGATTCGGAACCCCACACTGCTGGATCCTTGCATGGTGGTTCGTTCTGTCACGGTGTATACAAAAACCATAAGATAGGATCCAATAGCAGCAGAAGTTTAATGGGTAATCCAAATCGTAATCCAAGAGCAGTCAAAAATCCAGAAGTCAGTCCAAACAAAAACAGAACACACAAAAGACAGAAAACCAGGGATACCAAAAGTGCATATAACATTAAACAACGAACCACAACCAAAGACAGAAACAACTCAGTATAAATAGACAGACACTAATAACATAATACAATCCAGCTGGGTGCAATGAAGTGATGACGAGTCCAGGCAGTGTGTTATGGGATATGTAGTGTAAGTAACGGGTGGAAATAATAGTCCGACATGGAGTGCCCTCTAGCGGCTGATAGAGCACTCTCACTGGTGATCATGACACATACTCTTAAAGGGGAAGATAACAGTTTAATCTGAAACTTTACAAGGACTTTCAAGCTGTAAAGTTATCTGAACTATGGACAAATAATTCCTCTTTTTGAGATACCCTTTTTAATGTGCACTCTTGTTATGATTATTAACCTTTATGTTCATAATATATGGTATTTGGTGTTAAAATATTTCTTGGCTCATGATGCTAATATGTTAAGGCTACTGTAGCTAATATACTTCTTCATTTTTGTTAAACAATCATAGGTAACCTGGTAAATTAATTCTAAACTGAATGTATCATCTCTGCATTGACTACAATTGTGTTACAGAGGAAATAATTACAGAAACAGGTGGATTTGATATTCAGTGATATTTTTCACACATTTATTGTGTTTATTTACATAACTACAGACTTGCATAATACTATAATATTAATGTTTTAAATATAGCTTTAAAAACAAAATTATAGATCAGGGATAGGCAACATAAGTTCTGGAGTGCCGCTGTCCTGCAGAGTTTAGCTCCACCCCCGATAAAATAAAAAAAATCGGGTGAGTCGCCGACACCCGTGAGATATTTGGCATGCTAAATATCTGGACCTGTCGGCGATTCAAAATCCTGCTGTGTGAAAAGTGTTCTGACTGAAAACTACAACGGTGATGACCGGCAGCCAATGAGAGAGCAAGATACGGAGCAGCGGGGAGTTCGGGAAGGAGTTATAGACCACAACATCAGCAAGCATGGCTTCGTTTCAGATAAACATTACAATTCTATCAAACGGAAACAAAACACAAACATTTGCTTGACCATCCGCAACAGCAGCACATTGAACAGTTATGTATTTACCTCCAACTCTCATTGCAGAACACACAATCCACAGTCTCCCCAACCATTTCCTCCTCCATATTTTTCTTTTTCTTATATTCGCTGCAAATCAGCGCACAGGCAACTCGTATTGCAAGCTTCTTGCGGGCTACCGTTTTTAATAATAATAATAACTCCGGTCCTGCACGCGTGATATCGCGTTGTTTCCTTGTCACATCTCGCGTGTGTTTGGTTGTGAAACGTAGTTTGCGTGCCAGACAGAGTTGTCTGCGATTCTTCCTATTGTAAAGTCATGCAGTGTGAAACCTTCTATCGCCGATCCATTGTGCAGTTTGAACACAGCAGCGACTGAATGCTGGCCAAGATAGTCATGCAGTGTGAAAAGAACAGTGACCCGACTGCTTTGAAAATCGTGCAGTCTGAACTCGGCTTAAGTTTCATACAGGGAAGTAGTCAGGAAACTGGTTCAGGCATGAATGACAAGACCAGACAATGGTGAACTGAAGAGTGACTGCTTATATGTTTCTTGATGAGGTGATAATCAATGGCAGGTGTGATAATGGCTGACCAAGTGCAACTACAACTGGTGGGGACCAGAAGGAATTCTGGGAAATGTAGTTCCATGGTCACTGGACTGGTGACTGAAGATTGTGACTGGGCTGGTGACTGAGGATTATGACAGAACTTTATATCAATGCACCAGTTCAGCTAAAATCTGGAGGTATACTTGCATCTGTTGTTTGTGTCTTTAAATGGGGATTCCCTTTGTCAGCGTCTTTGGCTATGAGAAGGGGGTTTCCCAAGTTTGTTTAGGTCTTTTTGTGTCTGGATTGATGGTGTGGGAAGCCAATCACGTTCTGGTGTGCTGGTGGATGAATAGAGTCTCCCTCATGGTTGAAGCTTAAAGTTTTGAGACGAGCAAAGACTGTAGAGTCATTGATTAAACTTTGTGTCAAAACTTAACTTAGAACACAAGACTCTCAATGGAGAAGAAAGGAAACTAAGTAAATGGAAAATAAATGAGACGAGAAGTTCGATGGCTTGAATGAAGCTGTTTGTTCTGAACCCATTTTCATCTCCCAAATCTGATCTTGATCTGCCTCGATCTTTGATTATGTCTTCATTGTCATTGTCTTGTCTGATTCTTTGTTTGTGTCATGAGACTTTTAACCTGAGATATCTGTTTAGCCTCTCAGGGGAGTTCTGATCAGATAGGCATCGTCTTCGGTATGATGTAAACATTTCTCCTCCTCTCACCATAAATTATATGTTATCTGATGGTCTCCTATCTCCCTGATCTAAGCAAAGTATACAGAGAGCACAATTTAGACATGATTTCTATTAACAAGTATACAATGCATCTTACATATTTCATTCTAGCCATCTTCTAATTATTACCACACATTTCCAACCATACCAAACAAGAAGCACTTTCAATCAACCATGCAATAGTTATAACAATTACATGAATTGTAAGTGATTTAACCCTCTGGGGTCTGAGGATTTTCGGGGCCCTGGAGAAGTTTTGACATGCCCTGACATTTGTGCTTTTTTCAGTTGTTCATAAACATATTAGTGGAAAAATTGTCATTACACTGTATTCAGCACAAACTAGGCTACAATAATATGTGAGAAACATGTATGTACATGTTTGTATTTTTAAAGGAATAACGTTTATGCGTGATTATTGAAAAAACAAAAAACTTATTTCAGTGACTTAAGGACAAAAAAATAATATATATGTGTTCACAAGAATTCTAGGTATTGGAGGTTGTAGACTAGAGTTTTTGCTTCAGAATGATGTAAAAATGATGCTGCCTGCTTATTCATATAAAACAATAGAGAGATTTAAATTTTCTAAGACACTATTTGTCAAGAAACACAGTATGCGTGGAGGTGTGAATCATCATGAAGAGAAGACAAAAGAATCACATAATAATGACCTGAAATGACTTGCATAATAATGAGCTCTTTCAGTCAGGTAGGCTGTGAAAAAACCCTCTGTGATCATGTCTCAAGCTCATCATATGGTGTATATCAAACAATACAGAAAAAACGGCAATACTGTGAAATATTATTACAATTTAAAAATATAGCTGCAAGCAGCAATTCGGGGCCAAGCCCCAGAAGGGGCAGTAGCGCAATACGGAGCAGGAAGAGCAAAAACAGCAGAAATTGAATGTACATGCTAAACAGCTCGTTCAGAAGGACAGGTGGAAATGAAATGAAAATTAATAGAAGTTCAGAGAATGAACACGGAATGAACTAAAAACACTTGTATCTCATTCAAGAGGAATAAAGATTAGTACAATGCTTATTTGGATAAAAAAAGGTATCAAAATGACTCATTACACACAATTGTATAAAGGCACCCCACACGGGATTCAAACCCACAACCTCCAGGTCCAATGTCCATTTCTCAACTCATTGCGCCACTGTGCAGGTGAATGTTGGCACACCTGCCGAAGTTCATTAGTTCATGTTAAAATGAACTCAAAATGAAGAATTTTTATAAAACTGCACTGAATGTTATATTTAATAACTACTTTAGATCATTCTGCAGCTCATCATGCTGTAGCGCAATACAGAGCAGGAAGAGGAAAAACAGCAGAAAATGAACAAACATGAAACAGCTGGTTCAGAATTACGGGCGAAAATGAACTCAGAACTTATGTACATAAGCTTAGATGAAAATGAACACAGCATGAAACAAAAAGCATTTATTTCTAATCCAAGAGGCAGTAAAGGAATCAAAACACACTATTTCATAAAACCGCTCCACCTGGGATTCGAACCAACTATCTTGGGGTGCAGAGCTCATCAGGTAACTGGCTTTACACATTGAGCTACTTGAGGATGCACATTCAACAATCTGTGGAAGAGAACTTTTAGTGTAAGAAAGAATTTACAAAAAAGCATTACTTAGCATGCTAACCATATTAGCATGCTAAGCTAACTTAATGCTAATGAAGCTCATGGTTAACTTGATAGCTGAAGAGCCACATTAAAGAGAATGACAACTGGTTAGCATGCTAAGCAATTAGCATGCTAAGCTAACTAGCATAAGACAACAAACACAAGCAAGGTCACATTCAGAGATGAATATCTTGGGAATGGTAGCGAATATCAAAAATCCGTTCAGTCATTTCTGTGCGGCTCGGTCCAAAGATCACCTGAGCTGATTTTGGACAAAATTGGACAAAAATTGTAGGAGGAGTAGTGAAAAAATGGAATACTGTACTTTTCAAAATGGCCACTACTGTACTGGGTGGAGTCTTAATGTAAGATATTGAATGTGATCAGTATGAAGAGAGGAATCAGTTGTATTGACATTCATTTTTCTGGAACAAAGGGTTCAAAAGTTATAACCTTTACAAAAGTGAATATTTGAACTGGTGGTGGCGCTATAGACTTAGTCCTAGATACTCCAAAGTTGGTCAAATTACTTTTAATTACTATCACTACAAGCATGCCAAATTTGATAATTTTCCTTCTTATGGTTCATTGATTACCATACAGGGGGAAGAAGAATAACTACGAATTTGGACATAAAGGAATTGCATGTGATAGCTTCAGATTAGACCAGTTTTAGGCAGAATGCCTAGAACAGACACAAGTTCTGCATCTTTTCCTGCCACAGTACCTCATGCGGTCTGGGCATGTGTCACACTGAGTTTCGAACCTACGATGCAGAGCATTCGGGATCCGTGGCGTAACACATTGAGCTAATCAGCCATGCAAGTTCATCAGTATGCTAAGCAGAGGTTTCAGTGTGAGAAAGAGTTCACAAAAAAAAAAGCTTCATAGCATGTTAACCATATTAGTATGCAAAGTTATTTAATGCCAACTAAGTTTTGGTTAACCTGTTGACTGAAGACCACATTAGAAAGAATAGCAATAGTTTAGCATGCTAAGCAATTACTGTGCTAAGCTAACTAGTATAAGACAACAAACACAAGCAAGGTCACATTCAGAGATGAATATCTTGGGAATGGTAGCGAATATCAAAAATCCGTTCAGTCATTTCTGTGCGGCTCGGTCCAAAGATCATCTGAGCTGATTTTGGACAAAATTGACCAAAATTTGTGGGAGGAGTAGCGAAAAAACTGTTTTTGATTTAATTCAATATGGCAGACAGGTACATTTAAGGAAAATGACAAATGACACATTGTCGGAATCGGCATAAGCCAGGGAATAAAATGACATAAAGCAGACAAATTTTGGATAATGTTTTCAAAAGCTATAAGCAATTTTGAAAAAATCATTATATCTGTGGAACACTAGGTGGCGCTGTGCTGAAACTTCTCATGTACCTTCAGGACACTCTGATGGTCATATGTACCAAATTTTGTGATGATATGTCAAATTGTTTAAAACTTATTGCAAGTTATGACAAAATTCAAAATGGCGGACACGTGGTTCATCCGATGTTGACGAATTCGATATCCTCGGATTCGGCATGGCACAGGGAATCCATAGACACCAAGATCTTGATTTTCTAATAAAGTGTTCAAAAGTTATTGGCCAAAATAGCCATTTTTCAGATCTCATGACCTGTAGGTGGCGCTGTTCCCAAATTTGGCATGGAACCTCAGATCATGGTCTTGATCAAGTGTACCAATTTTAGTTTTGATTGCTCAAAGTTTGGCCGAGATACAGCCTCTATAGCAATTTTGGGTCAACCTTGTTAACTTCGTGACATCATAACTTTTGAACAAAGATGAATAAAAAAAATCTGTTCAGTCATTTCTGTGCGGCTCAGACCAAAGATCACTTGATCAAAGTTTGGACAAAATTGGACAAATTTTGAAGGAGGAGTAGCGAAAAAACGGAATACTGTACTTTTCAAAATGGCCACTACTGTACTGGGTGGAGACTTAATGTAAGATATTGAATGTGATCAGTATGAAGAGAGGAATCAGTTGTATTGACATTCATTTTTCTGGAACAAAGGGTTCAAAAGTTATAACCTTTACAAAAGTGAATATTTGAACTGGTGGTGGCGCTATAGACTTAGTCCTAGATACTCCAAAGTTGGTCAAATTACTTTTAATTACTATCACTACAAGCATGCCAAATTTGATAATTTTCCTTCTTATGGTTCATTGATTACCATACAGGGGGAAGAAGAATAACTACGAATTTGGACATAAAGGAATTGCATGTGATAGCTTCAGATTAGACCAGTTTTAGGCAGAATGCCTAGAACAGACACAAGTTCTGCATCTTTTCCTGCCACAGTACCTCATGCGGTCTGGGCATGTGTCACACTGAGTTTCGAACCCACGATGCAGAGCATTCGGGATCCGTGGCGTAACACATTGAGCTAATCAGCCATGCAAGTTCATCAGTATGCTAAGCAGAGGTTTCAGTGTGAGAAAGAGTTCACACAAAAAAAAAGCTTCATAGCATGTTAACCATATTAGTATGCAAAGTTATTTAATGCCAACTAAGTTTTGGTTAACCTGTTGACTGAAGACCACATTAGAAAGAATAGCAATAGTTTAGCATGCTAAGCAATTACTGTGCTAAGCTAACTAACATAAGACAACAAACACAAGCAAGGTCACATTCAGAGATGAATATCTCGGAAATGGTAGTGAATATCAAAAATCTGTTCAGTCATTTCTGTGCGGCTCGGTCCAAAGATCATCTGAGCTGATTTTGGACAAAATTGACCAAAATTTGTAGGAGGAGTAGCGAAAAAACTGTTTTTCATTTACTTCAATATGGCAGACAGGTACATTTAAGGAAAATGGCAAATGATACATTGTCGGAATCGGCATAAGCCAGGAAATAAAATGACATGAAGCATACACATTTTGGAAAGTGTTTTCAAAAGTTATAAGCGTTTTTGAAATAATCATTACATCTGTGGAACAGTAGGTGGCGCTGTGCTGAAACTTCTCAGGTACTTTCACGACCTTCTAAAGGTCATACATACCAATTTTTGTGAAGATATGTCAAATTGTTTAAAAGATATCGCAATTTATGACAAAATTCAAAATGGCGGACACGTGATACATCCAATATTGACAGAATTGGATCGTCTGATATCGTCGGATTCGGCATGATCCAAGGAATCCATAGACACCAAGATCTTGATTTTTTGACAAACTGTTCAAAAGTTATTGGCCAAAATAGCCATTTTTCATATCTCATGACCTGTAGGTGGCGCTGTTCCCAAGTTTGGCATAGACCCTCAGACCATGGTTCTGATGAAGCATACCAATTTTTGTTTCGATTGCTCAAAGTTTGGCCGAGATACAGCCTCTATACTAATTTCGGGTCGACCTCGTTAACTTCGTGACATCATAACCTTTGAACAAAGATGAATAAAAAAAATCTGTTCAGTCATTTCTGTGCGGCTCAGTCCAAAGATAATCTGATCAAAGATTGGACAAAATTGGACAAATTTTGAAGGAGGAGAAGCAAAAAAAACAAATACTGTACTTTTCAAAATGGCCGCTACTGTAATGGGTGGAGACTTAATGTAAGAAGTTGAATAGCATCAGCATGAAGAGACGAATCAGATGAACTAAATTTAATTTTTCTATGACAAACAGTTCAAATGTTAAAACCGTTAGAATGTTGAAATTTTGAACTGGTGGTGGCGCTATAGAGTTGGTTCTAGAGACTCCAAATTTGGTCCAATCACTATTCATGAGCATCTCTACAACTGTGCCAAATTTCATCATTTTCTCATGTTCCGTTGATAGGGCTGCCATAGACTCCCATTCGGGAGGAAGAATAATAATAATAAAAGGGAAAACGTACAATTACAATAGGGGCTACAGCCCCTTCGGGGCTTGGCCCCTAATAATGGTATTCTATTATATTCTTTAAAATATAATGTATTTCTGTGATGCAAAGTGTCTGAACAATTATGTTACCTCTGTGGCATTTCATATAGGCTTTTAGCTTAAAAGCATGCACATTTGGAGAAATATGGATGGGTTCTCATATGTTTGTCAATTGTCTATACAGAGGAGTAATATTTATTCAATATTTATTGTCATCACTATGAGTGCTGGATACTGTGTTTTCAATTCATAATTACAGCCAGAGGGCGCTCTGTACACCTTTAGTCCACAAATTTATCTAAAGAAGAACAGGTCATGTGACTCTTCAGGAACTGAACTAAGGCTGCGTCCGAAACTGCCTACTCAGTGAGTAGGTACTTAATTTCAATAAGTACTTACTTAACGAGAGCTAATAGAGTAGGTACTTAATAGCCAAATCTCGGTATGTATGAATGAGATCCGAGAATAATCTGCCATATTGACGTTATCATGTGACCTACAACGTTATCGCAAGTGCAACAACTGAAAAGATATGAGTGACAGGTTTAATTCTTCTGTAATATCTGTAAATATCTTGATATTGATCAAACTTTTTTATTTTGTGGTCTTGTTGAAGAAACAGCTGCCAGTAATTTTGTAATTCTAGTACAACTAATATATATTTGGGTTAATTTAAAGTTCTTATATTTTTAACTACTGATGTGAGTTTATTTTTTGTTACAAAAACCCAAATTCGCATGAATATATTGTTAATTTCTTTATTTTATATGCAAAAATGTCAATCCACAAGCAAAAGTGGCATAAATCTAATTTGTTTTCCTCTTTTTCTTGTTGAATTAGCTTTAGTTTCATCCCTCATGCTTATAAATTATAAACAAATAAATAACTTTTATGCATTATGATGTATTCAAAATATTTAATCTTGTCATGTTTTATGTCTGTGTATATAATCTCAAACTATCATGTATACAAACCCATATTTTTTTTTGTTTTTTGTCATTATTATTGTTCATTGTTAAAGATACAACCATGGTATTTCCCCTGATCTTGTAATTGTAGATCCTGCAATAAAAATAAAGATATGAGTGACAGGTGCACTAACACCTCACAGCACCAGTAACTCAACCCTACCTAGAGTAGTTTTCCTCAGTGTTAGCAATGTCTGAAGCCAAAGAAGACATCAGCAGCTGCTCGAAGATCTCGCCTTTGGAGAAGACTGATTTTATACTCAAAAATTTAAGTACTTAAAATTAAGATTAACTCCAGAATTAATTGCTCTGCTAGCACATCCCAACACTTATACACAATAACAATGATAAATGCTGACCAAAACTTAATTATATAACTTTTCATTTTACTTCTTTAGTAAAACAAGCAAAATGTAATGTTTTGTCATATGACAGCTGTGCATGAACACACACTAGACAAATACAGCTGATGTGAATATATCTCAATTTACAGTCAATTCATGCATTTGTTCATTGCTTAATAAAATATATACATTTACTGATAATAATAGCATAATTAATAAAAAAAAGTGAAATAATAAAAGTAATAATGACAATAAATAAATACATATACAAGACAACAACACACGAAACAAAGCCTTATTCAAATGTATTGATCTAACAATCAGGTATTTACAGTCCTGTTGTCATCTCAACACAGTTGTGCCAATTCTGCAGCTTTATTCTGATGAAGCAGCTGATGAACACCTTCATCATCATGTCCCTCACTCCTGCTCTTCTCAATGGGGACAGTGTTGATCCAGAGGATGAGGAAAATGATGATGACGGACCCCTGAACCCCTCAACCTTGAGGCAGGAGTGGGAGAAGATGTGCGGGACAATCTGCTGCTGCAAGCATTCATGTGTTCTCCATCAGCAGATTAAAACATTTTACAATTAATTCATGTCAGCATTCTGTTTCTTGACATATTTCATTTCATATTTTTACAATTACTTGCTAATTTTTGTTGTAGCTTCATTACATTTGTGGTGCTGGTGGTCAGCAGAAGGTTTGCTGGTTTGATCTGTGCAGCATCTCCTCCAGTGTGTCCTTGATTGAGTCACTTGAAAGGAGGAGTGATGGGGGATCTCGTCCATGACACTGAACCATTCCCAGGATCTGCTGTGGCTCTCCATCCTCAGTGCTCACACCAGTCTGAGGACATTCACATCCTACAATAATGCACAAATATAATACAAAAGCAGCCATTTTAACAGCACAGTGTTATTTGATTTCTGTTTTAGAAATAACAAAATGATCTTACTTTATATTTTGTTTCAGGCTTTCCTCTTTATTTCTAACAAATGTCGTTGTCAGCTTTCCTTGCAGGTCCTGCTCCACAAAAGCTCTGCAGCAAACATACAGACATCAAGAACCAGAAAAGTGCTGTAATAAGTCTGTTTAAATTCCAATAATTAAAATAAAATAGACTTTAGATTTAAATAGACTTTGTTTTAATTTCTGTAGTATCCTCTTTTGATGGCATCATTCCTCTACCTGATAAACACACGTGTGCTCATCTGTCCCTGTAACATCAGACAAGTTTCCTGAGATTTATGTGCTCAAATCTACATTTACATGGTGATGTGTTAACTCACTTCTTATCCAACACAAATGTTCCTTAATTTATTAACAGTACTAATGGACAAATAAAATAGATTAAACTTATGTGTAGTTACTGTAGATTTACTTATTTACATTATTTTCATTCATGTAATGTAAGCAGTGTTGACAACAGTGAATAACAGCACAAACACATCACTCATAATACCTAATACATAATCCATCACTCATAAGTCATAATACTTAAAGATGTTCCTGTCAGAGGTCAAATAAACATTTAATAAGCATCTTTAAGATGTATATGGTTTAGAATATGTAATTCCACTTCGGAGAATTAAGTTATGTGTGTTTACTAGAGATCCCGTTATCTACATAATACATAATAAATTGTGTTTTACAGTAAAGTCACAACTAGTGTCTAACATCTTCACACATTCAGCAGTTTACTCTACAGTAGTTCAACAAATGTGTTTTTGGTTTTCAATACTCACATTTAACAGCATCCGCATCGCTTTTCTCAAGTGTTTGATTATGACGTATCCTCTCCCGTGGCCTCCTGGGATAGAAAAGTATCTATCCAGGAACACTTCAGAATCTGGGCGGAAGTAGTAGGCCATCCGGAACCTCCTCGACTACTCATTTATGATTACTGAGGTTTCTGACATACTTAATTGCTCGCCTACTGCTTTTCCCCTATTATATAGTAGGTAAGTAGGCGGTTCCAGATGCACTTTAAGTAGGCGCACGGCCGAATCTCGCGAGAATTATTACGTCACCTAGGTAATTTTCGCCTACTCTTTTTGCTTCTGACATACTTATTCGCTCGCCTACTGCTTTTCCCCTACTAAACAGTAGAGAAGTAGGCGGTTTCGGACGCAGCCTAACAGAGGCCAGAGATCGCTAACTATGGCTATTCAAAACACTTTTCAAGACAATAAATACACGATTGAAAAAATGTATGCATGTATTGACTGAATTTGTCTGAATAGCGCTCACTCCGTGGGCGTGGCCAGATTACATAAACAGAGAATATTTGTTTTCGATTTGACTTACACGATTTAAAACCTGACATTTCAACGTTTTTTTAGACATAAGTCTCATTTTTGTGTCATTAGTATTCACTAAGTTACAGTGCATTTTCTGAGAACTATCAGATTGGACTTCTTTCAGAGGGAGACGAGAGATCACGGATCATGTTAGTTTCCTTCATTTTACAAAAAGCACAACATTTTGTTTTTACTCTGAGTGTACACAAATAAAAGAAGATATTCAACAGATTAAAATGGTTTACAACTCTTAATTGTATGTGCAACATTGACAGAGTATTTTGAGTCTCTTTCACACTGGTAAGAAAAGAAAAAAAAAAAACGTGGTGGTATCGCCGGCCAAACCCAGACCTCAGAGTGTTAAGCATAATGGTTGCATATATAAGTTGTAGGCATGATACTTAATAATTCAGTTGAACAATGTTTGATTACAAGTTCGTTTAGTCATTATTTTGGGAATGATTTGATGCAGTTTTATATGTAAGAGCAGTCTCTGTGGTTTTCCCTGTGGATTTCCACTCTGTGCTCATTCAAATGTTTTGAGAAGAAGAAGAAGAAGAAGAAGTCTGTTTTGTATATCTGTCATAGGATCCCACAACCTCTTAGTGGGGCTCAAGCCATGCCCCCTCCAAACCAATCTGTATTATACAAACTACCTAGTGTTGGCACATTCTTCCTTTAGCTATAGGCTCATCTCTCCAGACTGGATGGAGCCCACTTCATTTATGGCACAGATTGTTGATTTGGGGTCTGGAGTGTTGAGTTGGGTTCTTGTGTGTAATCATATTTGAACAAATCATCTGGGATATTCATTTGTGTTTGGTTCGCCCACAAATCCTACAGCAGGCACTGAACTCTGATCAAGGGCTGGAGCCATCACTAAACTCTGGTCAGGGGCTGGAGCCATTACTGGACTCTGGTCAGGGGCTGGAGCCATCACAGGACTGTACTCTGGAGCAGACTCTTGGTCTAGGAGTAATTCTCATATGGACTCAAGGACTGGAGGTAAATGTAGAGGTGACTCATAGGTACGAGCGTTTTCTGGGGCTGGAACTGACTCTTTACTGAATTCTGGGGCTGAAGCAGACTTGTGACTTAAATCTGGGATGAGGCTGAACACAGGGACTGGAGCCATCTCTGTACTGTGGTCAGGGGTTGGAGCAGGTACTGGGTTGTGGTCAGGGGCGAACCATTAATAAAGAAAACAAAGTTAGCAAAGTCAACAATTCTCCCTTGAAGACTTTATGCATGAACAGATATTTTGTTTCTTAACTGTTCATTTAACCCAGCATGAAAAAAGGGACTCAAATAATGGTCAGAATAATGGGTCTGAGAGGCAAGTTCTAAAAAGTCTGCAGTGTGAGCTTCAAGAGCTTCAAGAGGATGGTCATCCTGAGTCAGGAGGATTAAATGTAAGCGTGCTGTAGTTATACCCTGAACTTGCTGGTTTATGGTGACTGGAGCAGACTCTGCAATTATACTTTGAAACTTCGTTTTCAGGAAGTAGTATGAGAGAGTTATTATTTGGAACAGATTTGGAGATAACCTTTTGCGGAATAGATTTATTAAGTACATTAAGAGGGTTCGTGGACAAAACCCCATTCAAATAAGTTGCCATTGGATGAATAATACCCCGAATGGATTATAGGGTGAAAATGGATCTGGTTTGCCTGTTATTTATAGGGAGATCGGGATGTTCTTCTTGAATCCTGGATCAGTGACTTCCAATTTGATAACCCCAGAATAGGGGGGTAATGGACATCTATAGGGGGCGACACCGATCTACTGACCACACCCTCCATCCATGGACCTATTAAATATCCAATTCTAATATTTTTTAGGGGTCAAAGGGGTTAGTCGTGCCCAAAACCCTATTATATGTCTGTTTCCCCATTAAGTGAATGGGGTTTTCTTCTCTTGGGGTTAGCCACATCCCACTATTTGTCATTTTGACCACAGGTCATATGGTGGTCAGCATCCATCCAACCCACTATTTGTCTGCTTACATACCAAATTTGTCCAAAAGCCTATTGTTTGTCAGTTTCCCCACCGGCTCCACATGGGGTCCAACAGAGGGCCCGTCCCCATCCCACTAATCTATTATTTGTCCGATTACCTACTAAATTTACAAAGAGTACTGGGACTGTCCAAGTATGGAAACAGAAGATCATGGGACCTTGAGATTTGAGATTCTGACTCTATATGGGCCCTCTATGCATGGCCCCAAGCACAAAGCTGTATGATGTTCCCAAAACAAGTGCCCCATCTTCACCCAAAATTCACTCAAAAGGCTCTGAGTGTGTAAGAGTGAAAGAGTCCTGAGGGAGATATTTTGCGTAGAGGCTCAAAATTTTCGCCTTCATTCTAGAGGCTGGTGTTTTCGGTATGTCGCTTGGGGGCACCAGGGGCCACTGTGCTGAATTTGGGGCCCCTGGGACCTTTCTAGAAAAATCACACTCGCCATTTATTTCATTGGGTTTGCTGTAACAGTTCTTTGGACATGGCTCTGAAAGGGCCAGTCGACTAGAGGGTGCCATTTGCGTCTCATCAGGGGCCCCTGGGGCGGACAGAAAAGTTTAGTGACCCTACTCATTCAGGGGTCAAAAGGTCAAAAAAGGGAATATGTGCCCCCTATGAGCAACAGGTGCACTAACACCTCACTGCACCAGTAACTCGACAACCCTACCTAGTACAGTTTTCCTCAGTGTTAGCAATGTCTGCACAAAGAAGATGTCATCAACCATCTCAACACAGCTGTGCCAATTCTGCAGCTGACCACCGTAAACACCTTCACCTGTCTTTGCCATCCCTCATGTCCCTCACTCCTGCTCTTCTCAGTGGGGACTTTGTTGATCCAGAAGATGAGGAAGATGATGATGATGGACCCCTGAACCCCACAACCTTGAAGCAAGAGTGGGAGAAGATGTGCAGGATAATCTGACTGCCGCTGTGTCTGCTTTAAACATTCGTGTGCTCTTCATGAACATGACTAAATAAACAGATTAAAACATTTTACAATTCGTTAATTTTTCACATTTTACTCCAGGCTACTCCACGGGGATCATCCCTGTAATAAGAGCACTGTAAGTCACTTTGGATAAAAACATCTGCCAAATATACAAATATAAATTTGATTTTTGTAAATTCTTTTTTGTTAGTGTCGGGGACAGAGATGCTAATTAAAGCTGATTTTTTTCATAAAGTTTACTTTTTCAAGGTATTACTATAGTATAAATGCATACAAACATTTGTATATCATACAATTTCTATTTGGGGACATAAAGGTTTAATTCACCAAAACATATTTCAGTCATTATTTACTCACCTTCACGCTGTCACAATCCCTGTGTTCAATTGTTGTTATTGTTTTTTTTTTTATTATTATTTTTTTTTCTGAACACAAAAGGTGATTTTGATCAAGTTTGTCCTGCTGGTTTCTGTTCATACAGTATCAGTCAATGGAGCCTGACTTCCATAAGCTTCATGACATTATTTGATGATGCTTTTGAAGCTTATGAAAGTTGAGCTCCATTGTATGAACAGAAACCAGCAGAGCAATATGGACCAAAATCAAATCCTCAATGTCTTTTGGCCTTTTTCTAGATGCTCTCGCTGGCTCTGGGCTCACTGAGGATGAAGAGACCACAGCAACATCTTGGGCAGATGAGGTAATAAGGGCAGGTGGAGTGATGAAGGGTCTCATAAATGGCTCTACATCATTTCCAGGATCTGCTGTTTCTCTCCATCCTCAGTGCTCACACCAGTCTGTGGACATTTCACATCCTACAAAAATGCACAAACATAGTAGAAAAGCAGTCATTTTAACAGCATAATGTCATCTGATTTCTGTATTAGAAGTAACAGAATGATCTTAATTTATATTTTTGTTTCAGGACCTGTTCTGCAACAAATGCACAGAAATCAAGAATCCGAAAAGTGCTGTTATAACTCTGTTTGAAATTACAGTAATTAAAACAAACTACAACTTGAGATTTAAGTAGATTTTTTATCAATTTCTGTAGTATACTCACACAAAAGTGTCCATCGAGTTGTAATTTGGATTTCAAATTTTTTGAGGAGGCACTGCCTTCCATATGTTAAATGTTCATCTTGAAATATTTTAACAATATAAATAATATACTTTTTTAATTTACAAAAATCATTAAAGATTTGCAAAAAGATATGTGTACCACGACCTGAAGGTGAAAATGTTTTTAACCTTTTGAGCAGTACAGTCCCATATATGGGATTTTTATTTTTGTGCCCCTGAGAGTATGGTCCCACATATGGGATTTAGAATGTTCAGTGACGTCACATAACTGGCAGATTCAAACTGTGGTTTCGCGCTTTGGTGGGTGCTGAGCCAAATAGAGATGCGCTCAGCGCTTGTCATATATCACAACTATGCAGTGTTTTCAACCACATAATGTTTTGTTTTTAGGTTTCAGACATTTAAATACACATAAGCACTAGTAAAACAATACATTTAGTGTATGTAAAATACACACTGATGTCAGACATCAGTGGAAGCAGCAATAACAATCCATTCAGATATAATTTGCTGATGTTTATTCATATCAGACACAAATAGTAGGCCTAAGTAACTCTATTAATCTCCCAGTTGACCGGCCATTATAATGGCCATCTTGTGTTATAGAGCAAAATAAAGATCATTTATAAAGATTTATAAATGACAAAACACACTCACACATATTTGAGAATCTGAAAATCAGAAAGTTGATGACATGGTAAGCAAGTTTGTGAATATTTTAAATAAAAAAGGAAAAACAAAATAAAAGTGATACACTGTAAAATATTTGACCGTGCATTCACAGTAAATTACTGGCTACTAGTTGCATTACTTTCACAGTAAGTTACTGTGTCATTTTTACAGTAAATAATTGTGAAATGACAACTGTACATTGTGATCTTACAACTGCATTGTATTGTTGTGATTTAGCAGTATGATCCTGTAGAATTACTGTATGTAACGTCTCGGTTACAAAGGTAACCCTCGTTCCCTGAAGTAGGAAACAGAGACGTACGTCGGACAGACCGACGAATAGGAATCTCGCTAGAGAGGCCAATCTACTTTGAGTGTAACTACAACAAGCCAATGCACATTGGCATGCAATCATATGCATCAGCTGCTCGCCTCGCAGCACGGGTATATAATGAGCAGCAGGTGCATTGCATCTTCAGGTTTTTGCTGAGGAGCCGAACCAAGCAGGCGGCAGCATCAGCAGGACAACAACTGTGGCGACGGGACGTACATTTCCGTTCCCTCCTTCAGGGAACGAGGGTTACCTTTGTAACCGAGACGTTCCCATTCAGTCGGTCACGTTCGACGTACGTCGGACAGACCGATGAATAGGAATCCCTACCAAAGCGCCACAGGAGCTGCCCTCTTCCTGCGCTCTGTTGTAAGCCACCTGAACCCCCTTGCCTGAGGACGGTGGGACAGGGCTAACACACAGAGAGGGTCGATCACTGCTGTTCCCAAACCCATTCAGTGAGACTATTGGATAACGCTGGGAAAGCATAACCTTTCGTTAGAAAAGGAACGCTGGGGAAGCCACATCCTTCCCTGAAGGAGTTATGTGGAGAAGAACATATGGACTAACTTTGTAGGTTGTACAACATATTGAAGAACTGGGGTGGCTCCAACTCGATAAGAGATGGGTTCTCCCAGAGGGAAAGACACGGGCTTCATTTAGGAGCAACCGTGGAAAAAACCCATATGGGATCCCCGTAGGGTCACACATATGGAACCCAGCCTAAATCCGGTTCTCAAGAATGCAATGAGGTATAGGCCTGGCGCCAAACGCTCCACCACGTCGGCTGCCGAAGGGTAACCGGAGGACTCAACAGGGTCTGCCCGTAGGGATTCTCTGGAGCAAAAGAGCGCATGTAGCGCAGCAAGCCGAAACTACGTGCCTCTGACCTGAGGCGAGAACATGGGAGGAGACCGGCTCGACACGAACGCTATAGTATCTAGCAAACGTGTTAGGTGTCGCCCAGCCCACAGCTCTACAAATGTCTTTTAGCGAGGCGCCACGAGCCAACGCCCAAAAGGATGCTACACCTCTCATGGAGTGAGCATGCAACCTGAGCGGGCAGGGCACGCCCTGAGCTTGGTAAGCCAGGGCGATGGCATCCACTATCCAGTAGGCCATCCTCTGCTTGGAAACAGCCTGGGCTGGGCTGGGTCTGCCTCCTCCGAGGGCAGCGCTTGCAGGCTCACTACCTGGTCCCTGAAGGGAGTGGTAGGAACCTTGGGCACATAGCCAGGCCGGGGTCTTAGTACCACATGGCTGTCACCCGGCCCGAACTCCAGGCACGATTCTTCGACCGAAAATGCAACCAGCAGCAAAGTCTTCAGAGACAGAATGTTTAAGTCTACTGATTGCAAGGGCTCAAAGGGAGCAATCTAAAGTGCTTGAAGCACCAGAGCGAGGTCACAAGAGGGTATGGAGGGAGGTCGAGGAGGATTTAACCGTCTCGCCTCCCTAAGGAACCTGGCGACCAGGTCGTGCTGACCAACAGTTTTGCCATCTATGTGGTCGTGGTAAGCGGAGATAGCAGCAGTGTGGACTTTGAGGGTGGAGGGAGACAGCCTACGCTCCAACCCTTGCTGCAAGAAGGACAGCACGACTCTGATCGAGCATCTTCGGGGGTCTTCTCAGCGAGAAGAACACCACTCGACGAACAGGTTCCACTTCGAGGCATAAGTACATCTTGTAGACGGTGCACGTGCCGAAGTGATGGTGTTAAGTACCTCGGGGGGTACGTCACCTAGAACCTCCTGTCCAGGGACCAGACATGGAGTTTCCAGAGGTCTGGACACGGGTGCCAAAGAGTGCCCTGTACAGCCCCGTCTCTGAGAAAGAAGTTCCTCAGAGGAATGGGCCAGGGAGGGGCTGTCGCGAGGAGTGAGATTTCCGGGAACCAGGTCCGGTTGGGCCAATAAGGCGTGTAAAACAACTGAGAGTAAAACAACTGGCAGTGAGAGGTTTCTGGTGAAGCAAACAGGTCTACCTGAGCCTCTCCGAACTCTCTCCAGATCAGCCGGACCACCTGGGGGTGGAGTCACCACTCTTCCGGCAGCGCAGCTCGTGAAAGCACGTCGGCCACATGGTTGAGCACACCGGGAACATGAATGGCGCGAAGCGACCTCAGATGCTTCCGACTCCACAGGAGGAGATGGCGGGCGAGTTGCGACATGCGACGGGAGCGTAGACCACCTTGACGGTTGATGTATGCAACGGTCGCAGTGTTGTCCGTACGAACCAGTACATGCTTGCCCCATAGCGGCCCTTTGAGGCGGCTCAGAGCAAGGCGTACTGCCAGCAACTCGAGGCAGTTGGTGTGCCACTGCAGATGGGATCCCGTCCAAACCCCTGAAACTGCAAGCCCGTTGTACGTGGCACCCCAGCCAGTGGTCGAGGCATCCGTGAAAACCACAGCATGCCTGGACACCTGTTCTAGGGGCACTCCTGCCCGAAGAAACAAGGGATCCGACCACGGGCTGAAGGCTTGGCGACACTCCTGAGTTGCCACGCCCATCTTGGGACTCGGCCGTGAAGCCAGTACTGAAGCGGTCTCATATGAAGCAGACAGAGTGGTACTACAGCCGCTGCGGCCGCCATATGCCCCAGGAGCCTCTGAACATATTTCAGTGGGACCGCTGTCCTGCCGTTGAAAGTATTCAGGCAGTTCAAAACCGACTGAGCATGTTCCTCTGTGAGGCGTGCCATCTGTTCGACCGAATCCAACTCCATACCGAGAAAAGAGATCCTCTGCACCGGGGCGAGTTTGCTCTTTTTCCAGTTGACCTGAAGCCCCAACTGACTGAGGTATCTGAGCCCCAAATCCCTGAGTTCGCACAACTGATCCCGAGACTGTGCTAGAATGAGCCAGTCATCGAGATTCGTCGCAAACACCCTGTACTCTCATGGGAACAAGGGCTCCCTCCACGACATTCGTTAAGACGCGGGGAGACAGGGCCAGCCCGAAGGGTAGGACTCTGTACTGATATGCTCGACCTTCGAACATAAATCGCAGGAATGGCCTGTGTTGCGGAAGAATTGAGACATGAAAGTACGCGTCCTTCAGGTCGATTGCTGCAAACCAATCCCGGGGACGGATGCATTCGAAAATGCGTCTCTGCGTGAGCATCTTGAACGGAACCCACCACTCTTCTTGGGTACAATGAAGTAGGGACTGTAAAACCCTGACTTCATATCGGCTGGAGGGACCGGCTTTATCGCGTCTTTCGCCAGTAGGACTGCGATCTCCGCACACAAGACAGGGGCATCGACATCTTTCACAGTAGTGAAGAAGACGCCCCTGAACTTGGGGGGGGCGCCAGGCGAACTAAATCGCATAGCCGAGCCTGATGTTCCGAATGAGCCAGCGAGACGGACTGGGGAGTGCTAACCAGGCTCGCAGAGACCGTACAAGCGGGACCAAAGGGACCACCGGCGTACCCGCAGTGGGGCAGCGAAGTGGAACGCAGGGATGTGGGTCGGGGGGCTCTCTTTGCGAGGCGGCCCAAAGCGGCATCACAGTGTGCTGGGCAACACTTACCTGGTTCCACGGCTGGACAGAGGGAGCAGTCAAGGCTTTGGTTACCCACTACTCGCTGCTGTCCGCTGGCGAAAGAAGAGGGGGATGAGAGTGGTGAGGTGCTTGCCCTCCCACTGCTCTCCGAGCCCTCTTCGGACCCGGAGATGAAGAAAACTGCTCTTTCATTGAAAATTTGGGTACCGCTGGCTGTTGCGCCAGTGGCGGAACACAAACAGACATAAACAAAGGATTCTGGCCTCAGACTGCTTCTGGACAGCCGAGAACTGCTGGCAAAGTGCTGTAGAGGCCGGTCTGGGACACGGGGGAATTAAGGAACCTGACTTTGTCGGTATCCCTCATGTCCGCGAGACACAGCCAGAGTGGACATCGCACGACCCACTGACCGCGCCGTGACCTTCGTTGCACTAAGCGCGAGGTCCGTCGCAGCATGAAGTTCCTGAAGAACTTTTGGGTCATGACCACCCTCGTGCAGGTCCTTCAGTGCCTTGGCCTGGTGGACCTGCAGCAATGCCATAAACAGACATAAACAAAGGATTCTCCACCCGGCCCTCCTCCGGGCCTCTGTTAGGGCAGAAGCGGCTTCCCCACAGGCCTGATAAGCATTGCGGTAAGATCCGACGAGTACTTACAGGCCCGGGAAGGGAGAACAGGCTCCCCCCGCCAGGTGGAGTTAGGGCACAGTTGCATAGCAGTAACCGGAGGTGTGGCATACAGGGGGTATGCACGTGTATCCCTTAGCCGCTCCGCCATCAAGGGTGGTGAGGGAGGAGGACCCACCGACTCTGTTTCTGGCAGTAAAAGGTGCCATCCAGCCAGTGAGTTCTTCATGCACTTCCGGGAAGAAGGGCACTGGGGTGGGGGGCTGAGAACCAGCCCTGGCCACCCCGAGATACCATTCGTCCAGCCTCGAGGGTTCGAGCCCGACCCTGTTTGTGGCCCGGGAAAACATAGCCATCATTTCCGGGTCCGAATCGGGCACAGTTGTCACTCCAGAAGTAGGGCAGCTGTGCCGAATCGTCATCCCCAGAAGTTTCAGGCTCACCCTCCAATGCAGCGATCGACATCCTGTCATCCTGGGGAGCCCCGAAGGATACGGATGGTACACACCTCTGGGGTGGTCCACCGCGTTCCCTCGGCAGCTCTACTGGCTGCGGAGTGCAGGAGGGATGAGGGTTCCTAGGGGGTTGGTTCCCCGAAGGAAGCGCGCTCACCGTGATCCTCAGATCACCAGGACTGCTGCCCGAAGCAACCCTCTGAGGAGAATTAGATCGAGGCAACGGAACTGGGACTCCGCCCCTTTGCAGGAGCTGGAGTCTAGATCGCAACTCCGCGATGGTCATCTTCCCACAATGGGTACATGACTCATCCACAAACGCTGCCTCAGCGTGCTTTAAGCCCAGGCACGTGATACAGTGCTTGTGACCATCCCGCAGTGACAGATAATGACCGCATCCAGAAACACACAAGTAGAACAGCATCTTTAAAAAGACGCAAATCTACTTGTGCAAGCTCTTTTAGGACTGCTCTTTTCAGGTGCCGAAGCACGCAGGGGAATGACCGCTGCAACACAGACAGGGAATAGTGCAGCCTGCCGTGTGCTCTCTCTCTCTTAGTAGCCGCCTTCTTACCAGCTGTGAGAACAGCTTTTGAGCGCTCAAAGTGCACTGTTCACCAGCCGTGAGAATGGCTTTTATACTGGCTTGCTCTTTTCAAAAGGCAAAACAAAACCGAAAGTGAAAGCAAAAGAGATTGGTCCCACAGCAGTGCTGTCCACCTGCACCAAACAGAAAGAGAGATCAACCAAAAAAAGCTTTCTTGACACGTAGTCGTCACACACACTCGTAGAAAACAGTTTGAAACAGAAAGTTTGGCTCCGAAGCGAAAAGCTGAAGATGCAACGGACCTGCTGCTCATTATATACCCGCGCTGCGAGGCGAGCAGCTGATGCATATGATTGCATGCCAATGTGCATTGGCTCGTTGTAGTTACACTTGAAGTAGATTAGCCTCTCTAGCGAGATTCCTATTCGTCGGTCTGTCTGAAGTACGTCGAACGTGACCGACTGAATGGGAACTGTGAAGTTGCAGTTAATGCATCAGATTACTGCAATTTAGCAGTATGAGAATTACAGTGTAAACTGCAACTGTAATGCAAATCAGTAGCCAGTAATGTGCAGTTAATTTACACTTAAAAACTATTGTGAATACTGTAAATTTGATGTTTTTTATCTGTTAACACATCAAAAACCTATAACATTGAAAAGACATGTTAAATTGAAATAAACACAAAAACATGATCAATTTACACCTTTATTTTGCAGTTTAATAAAGTCTGTCTAAACTTTCTAGCAAAGAGGTTCAGGTATTCATGCTTCTCTCCACTGAGCCAGGAGACACTAGAACATATTCAGTGACCATCTTACTGCATAACTAAATCTAGATTAACACAGAGCTAGTTTTTGGTTTGTCCGTTCTGGCATTGAACACTGATTACACACTAGATTGACATCTATTCAACACTGTAAAAAATGAATTTGATTTTAACAGTAAAATATTGTAAAAACGCTACGGGGGGAAAAAAATATATAAATAGATTAACAGTAAGTTACCGTACTATATGCAGGGAAAAACTTTAAAAGCTCTTACCAGACATTTTATGTAATTTGTACAGTAAAATGCTTTAAATTTTACAATTTTTAGACAAGTAAAAAAAAAAAAGAACAAAAAAAAAAGAACAAATCAATGTATAATTTACAGTCAAAAACTGTAAACTGATATTCCCACAATTCCCTGTGTGACACTCCATATTTGAAAGTATTTTGTTTAAAAAAAATCATGTTTCCTAATAGTTTTTGTTATCAGCTTTGTACATTAGGGTTTTATGTTACATGTTCTGTTGTTCAATGAATGTTTATTGCATTATGCAAGTGTTGTGGTGTTATGTACAGAAGGGGATGGAGACAGTTAATATACATGTATAGTAACTGTATAGTTGTATAGATAACTGTATAGATAACTGTAAATGTATAATTAATATACAGTTTATTGAACAACCAGAGAACGATGGCAGAGTGCAGGTGAATGGAAGCAGGTTAGGTTTGTGACTGAAGATGATACTGGATCTGATACTTGTCTTTATCTTTCCCAGGGATCGTGCAAGCTGGCAGGCGTGGAGCAGACGAGACACTATGACACTCACAGAAGACGAGGAGACACTAGGAGTCACATGGAACGCTGGATACAGGTAAGTAGAAGTTAGCAGAGTCCTTGAGGTAAGCATAATAGGTAGGTATGCGTTAACAAGACCAGACAGTGACTGAATGCTCTGAAGTGTCTTTTATGCTGCTGTGGTGATGAGTGCTGATGAGTGTCAGGTGTGGCTGGTTAATACTCAGGAGAGGAAGTGCATTGTGATTGGGTGAGTGTAGAGCCTGGCGTGTCTGTGACATGTTACCATGATGGTGTTTTGCGTTTGCGTAAATGACTCTTTGCAGCTTCTTTATATTAGTCTTATACTATAAAATTTACAGTTTTTCTGTATTTTTTACAAAATTATTCTGGCAACCACAGCTGCCAAAATTATTTTGTGAAAACTACGGAAATTTTTTACAGCGAAAGTCAAGGAGTTTTCTGATCGGTGTACAGACTTTCTGGTTGATAAGTCCTCTCTACCTCTGACTTTGTGCCTGTCTCTAAATTGATGCCTAAGAAGCACCTATAAACAAAAAGGCAGAGAGGAAAGCTATTAGTTTCATTCAAGTGGGATAAAAAAGATGTCACTTCCCAGTCACCTCATTCAGTTGGTCACTGCTGTTGCAGTACAGAGCAAAATTAAAGTTACATTACTCAGTTAAACCGTAACCAGTTAAATAACATAAACTGAAAAAACAAAACAAAAAACATTTCTATCACAAACACAGTCAAGAACAGTCCTGCAACAAAGTAGAGGTGTGTGATTTATCCAGACAGAGCATTTTGCACTCAACAATTTACATCATTTACATGTGCTGTTTGCAGAGGATGGAGTAAGAGCTCCATCCTTTTAAAAACATCTTCCTCTCTGGTGTCTTGTTTGAGGGGGAGAAGGGGGGTGGTCACTGCTTGGCTGCTGTGGTCCTGCACGGCTCGCAAAAACACAATACAATACATCCAAACATTCCTTGTTTAACCCACCAAATAAAAAACAAGCCCTCAAGCACAATGTTAATGTAGACATTACCTTTGAATAATTTCCATTGTGCAAGGAGCATCTTCAGCATACTTGAAATTATATTAGCGGGCACAAATGGCAGCCAGACCAGTTGTGAAGTCTTAAACAACAGCATTCATGAAACAAAATGACATATACTCGTCATGCCCTACTGTTCAGAAATGGAATCAAGATTTTTTTTTTTTTTTTTAAGAAATTAGATTGAAAATAGTTTTGTGGCATATTCTAACTACTGGGTCTTACATGACTAATTTAAAAGAAATTAATTGCAATAAATTCTAAATATTGAACTGTGGACAACTTGACACTTGAAAATACAAAAAGAATTTAGGAAGACATCAACATTACCTTGGACAATCAAGCGAGGACTGCTTAGTAGCACCACAGTCCTATCAATGTCAATGGCTATGGCACAAGGCTGCAAACATAACATATCAATAGAATTAGAGTAGAATGAGACTGAGCTGTTAATAATCATACAGTGTTATTGTGGCTGTGGTGTGTCACGTGACAAGCATGACGTATCGCCATGGAAACAATAAGGGCAAACATTCTAAAATAATGGTCACCTTAAAAAAAATCACCCTGGGGGGTCAGCTAGACTATTTTAAACTTCTGCGTGAAAGGGTTAAATCATACCAAAAGGCATTTTACTTACTAAAAAAGTATGAACTATGAATCAGAGGACAGAAGACATGTAGTAGATTGTGTGCCACATGTTTTTTGGAAAGTTTTTATCATGTTGATACTTTAGAGGCCATATAAATACCTGTATCAAATATGATATAGTAGGTTGAGAATGCATTTTAAAGGGGTCGTGTTTTCCTTGATTTTTTTATATATATGAAGTCATTGTACTATAAAAACAACTTGTAAGATTCAGGACTCAAAACTTCCTTTTTAGTCTAAAAACACCTTTTGTTGAAACCAAGCTCCCAAAATGTCTGGTTTTGGATTTTGTCTCTTATGACATCACTGAAAGACTGCCTCTGTAGAAGAAGATCAACACTTTCGTCTACATAATTTCGTCTACATCATCTTTGGTCCCGTCTACCAATTTGCACAGTTCATGTAGTAAATACAAGAGAGATGCAAACACAGGATTACTCCAGCAACAGATAATGACAGAGTTGCCTCTGAGGATTACAAGATGTTTTGCAGTGCCAAGTTGTGGAATAACAGTCTTTGCATTGCCTTCCTTGTGATCATGGATGAACTTTATTTTTTAACAAAGATCGGTCCAGATCGCTTCAGTAAAACACTGTTTATGTCCGCTTCATTTTACTGCAGATTTGTTTTTAAACAAGACATAGTTCGATGCAGGCTTTTCAGAGAGACTGAAAAAAGAATGATGCAGTGCCAACTATATTGGATCTGACAGTAATATTGGGTAACATAATTTGTTTCAAAGCACAGTATGTTATCCTTTGTCAAATATAACTTTGTTAACCCCAAGTTAATGAACTTTATTTAACACAATCAAGACTTATAAAGCATATGTATTACCTGTATACATAAATGTTTCACAGTCTGCAAATGTTTCAAATATGTACTGTAACGAGATGATACAAAGACGCTACAGAAAGGTGTTTAACACTAAAGGCCTTTGCACACTGAGTCCGAAATTTTCGCATGCGTTTTTTCATATTCGCAATCCTAAACATTCGTCACGCACAGAGACCTTGCACACTGAGTCCAATGCGTATTAATAAATGCGTTGCGAAAAAAAATCGCAAAACAATATATTAAGTCTTCAAGCAGTGAGCACGATTACTCATCAAGGAGCTGCGGGATTATCCCGAGTGATTCAAAGTTTACTTCAGGATGTCATTGGTTCTGTTTGATGCTTTACTACTGGCACAATCTGTCTTTATATTCGGTCTCTTTGTATTCCTCACGTTGTTTGTCATTCATTGCTGCTGTTTTGTGCTGTAGACGACGTGGATCAACTTGTCAGATGGCATTCTGGATTTTTGCATTCGCGTACGGTGGCTCTGAATTGTCAAAACGTCTCTCAAAATGCGTGCCACGGATGCGAAAAACGCAGAAAATCGAACCTGATCCGAATATTTTTTTGACGGACGAAAGTTTCGGAGGCAGTGTGCAAACGCGATTGACATAACGTGAGGTCGAATTTATTTTTTAACGTGCGATAGTTTTGCACGCAAATTTCGGACTCAGTGTGCAATGACCTTAATATAGTGTAATAAAACAAACTACCTCACAAATACATAAGGAATAAATATAAAACAAAGATAGTTAATTTAGGTGTCGTAGACTGGAGTACCATTGGTATATGATGTGTAGGTTTGTCTTCTATTCGGGATTAGACTATTAGAAAATAGCTTATTACTTCTAAATTAGGATTTGTTTGATGTAAAATTCTTGCCAACATTATAAGTGGACCTCAAAGAACATTAACATTTTTTTTTTTTAAATGCAGTTCATGACGCCTTTAAGATAATTAGGAGAATAGGATATACTGTAAACTTTGTTGCTTTTTGGACATATAGCGTAAGTGAGAACTAAGGGGTGACCTTTATTTTAGAGAACATACCCATCTCTTGGGCCATCTTTGCTTTTGCCTTGACAGTAAATGCCCTGCTGTGAGTCTAGCCTATTAAAAGGGCCTTAAGCATGTGTTCATCCATTTTGATTAAGAGCCTTGAGAAATGTATCCATGTATGAGAAATGTCTTAAAGACCTCAGAACCAATATAATAACAATATAATACATTTCTCTCAATTATGTTACCTTGACAAACAAATAAACATTAGCCATGGATTTTTACATCCAACACATGGAACAAAGAATATGGTCAACCTTGACCATACATACAGCTGAGTAATATGGACAACATAAAAAAGGACATTGATTTTCAAACATCTTTTAAAACACACATTTTTCAGACTTTTAAATGCATGCTAGATCTCTAACCATTGTTAAAGTGTGGTGAATTATATCACAGACAGCAAACTAATGCAATAATGAGCCCAGAGGGAGCTGTTTTTTATTGAGGAGGCTGTTTGAGTTTCTGTTTCACCATGGACATCTTCTGTTGCACTGAACGCATGAGTCACCACTTAATTTCCATCCGTCGGCATGACGGACAGCTAAGTATCAATCTGTATGCAGTTTCCCTGGCCAAACCCCTTCCAAAATGACAGCTATTATCCAGATTTACATTTTATCCCTGGGAAGAATAATGACAATGAATCATTGCTATGTCACTGATGTCGATAATTATAGTATGAGTGGTCGGTGAGGAGCTTGTCTTAGAGAGCTTGGATGATGGTAACAGCCTAGTAAGGGAAAAAGTATGACAGTGAAGGATTGGTCTGATTTACATAAAAGTGTGACCAGATATAAGATACAGAGTATGAAAATTGTTTTCTCCTATCACTCGAACCTTTTGTCACCTTTCAGAGCTCCTCCACTCCCATTTCACATTCCCCACCGTCCTCAGAAATATGGAATCAAAATCTCCACCAGCACTGCATATAAATTACAGAGTGCTATTGTATATTTCACAAAATAAATTGTTTTATTAACAAAGTTTGGAGGAGCACTTTCAGATAATTAACCTAATTAACATGGGAGGAGCTCATTCAGTTAATCAACTCAATTAACATCAGGAGGTATATATAGTAGTCAACATTTGAAGTGGATCAAAACCTTTCATCAAAGTTGTCCTAAAACGTTCTTCTTAGGGCAACTTAGTTCTTAGGACAACTTTGATGAACTTTTTTGATCCACATCAAATGTTGACTACTGTATATACAGCAGACTTACTTCTGTTCTTTGACAGTTTTCTTGCAATTGGCCCCCGACCAATTGCAGCCATGTCTGAAATTGAACTCTACCCGTCTGATGACGAATCATTTCTTTCCACTGATCCTCAGCCGCAATCACCCCCTCTCCTCCGGACACAGTCACCGAGCCCCTGGTTTCATTGCGTGGATGTCATTTGATCTAAACTGCCACACGCACACCAAGACGCCGAGGTCTCCCCTCGCCTCCACCAGCATGACATCAACTTTCTGCTCCGGCATCCTCTTACACTATAGCCCCTTCTACAATCCGGGCCATAGAAAAATGGGCAGTTATGGGTCTAAGGCAAGTGTTGACTAATTCAGAAATTCAATGTTCAAGAAGGTTAAAAAAGCACAGTTAGATAACCTGTACGTTTCCCTGCAGTCAACCCTTTCCCTGTATGCACTCCAGGCTCCATGTCGGCTAATCTGTCAAGAAAAATCTACAGTCTTGAACTCGCGTCTTGCAGAGTCAACCATCTTCCTCTGCAAGACCAAGTACTTCTCAAGCACAGGGCAGAAGCAGTAGGCCATCAGCAAGCCTAGGCCTTGCCCAAGACCCTAGTGTGAGGATGCCTCCCTAGCAGCAAAGGCCCAGACATCACTGATTTCTTTTTCCAATGCTGCTAACCCTATACCTTATCTGTGGCCTCCAGCTCCAACTGCAGACCCTAGCATGAAGATGCCTCCAGGTAGTGGTGCAGGTCTAGTTGTCACTGACTTCTTCTTCCACTGTTCCTAACTTGCCAGAGCAAGGATCCTATCCATCAAAACATGTCTCTCATCTCTCAGGGATGCAGTGTGTATCCAATGTTCCCGGACCATCCATGTTCGTTTTCCAACATGGAATAACACAAAATAGATATCATTTTAAAGCTTAGAATCTCATCTTTTTAATGCATCTAACCATTTTGAAAAACTCCTAACGAGTGCAGAGAAGCACCTCTAAACAGGAGTTTACCACCCGTTGGCACCACCTGGCTGCGGAAAAAATGAACAACATTTTTTTAAACTATTCTTTATGCTATCACCACGAAATTTGAACCAGATGCAGTTCACATATAGGAGAGCGTAACCAAAAAAATATTTTTTAGCGATCTTATTGTGTTCCTGAGTTATTCCATGTCAAATAAAAAAAAAGAAAAATTATTTTAAAAAAAGTATATATTTTTGTGTTTTATCAGCTGTTTCTCAGCAAGAAAATGTCCAAATGTAATGTAATTTATATTTTCTTAACATTTTAAATGTTTTCTATCAAATGATACCTACCTTTTGACTCTCCTTGCTACAGTTTTGGAGTTATAAGTCTTTACTTTTGTGTGTGTCGCTCAGAAAAAAAAAAAAAAAAAACTCTAAAAAAGTGTTAATTCAAATAAATACTTTCAAATAATTTGAGCTTCAGCCTGGTTTAGCATTTACATATATAAAAATGTCTTTGGTCAAATTAAGCTGTAAAATAAATAGTTTATCCCTTTTAATGCAATGGATTTTGAAAGATATCAACAAAAACATGGGCAAAAAACTTTAAAAGCAATTTTCTCAGGTTTTCAATTTGAAAAAGAGAGCAGACAACCATAATTCAAATGGGTATATCTTTAAAACCGTTCAAGGTATGAGCTTATTGTCTCATCTTTCCATTGACACCAAAATCTCAATTTTGAAACTTGGGTCACTCTGACTCATTTTGCTGGATCAGGTCACATTTATAGATCAGTTCATCTATAAATAAATGCAGGAAAGTATGTTTTGAGGACTATGGCCACTGCTTTCATGTGGCTGCATCGTTCAGAGCAGCTTCCGCATATTTGTGCGTCGTAAAAATCAAACTTATCTGATGGTGCTCGTGGTAACTGAGGCCCTTGCTCAGGCTCGTCTTATCAGGGGATGGGGACAGACCCCAGAGTGAGTTTTAAATATTATTTGTTAAATATAACAAATAATGGTGTCTGATGATTTGTCTCAGTCTTTACAGCGTTTTCATCTAGTAGACAAGTTTGTAACAATTTTAATATAGGGAAATGCACTAGACCACGTTGTCATTTTTTGCATGTATGATAGATTCTGGAGATTCTTGATGATTTTTTCAGGAGGCGCTGAATCATTAGCTTGTTCTTTGTTCTTCCACATTGAATCCAACAAAGTTAACTTAAAGATAAAGTTGACGGAAGGAGATGGGAAACAATGGTCTCAAAAGAGATTGAGCAAAGATGTACCTGATCTGAGGCCTCTTAAAAGTTCAGTTCATGTCCATTTCGGTGAGGTGACCAATCAAAGTCTGTGGACCAAATGGCTGGCACTGTCTGATGTTGGGGGAGAGGGAATCACCTTCTGTCTCTGAAGCTTGCAGAGAGCTCCAGACACTGTCTCTGCTAAGGTCGTTCATGGGAGCTGAGGTGATAATGGCCTTTGAAGAGATTTATTGAGATTTTGAGATTTTTCGACGGATTGAATGTCCAGGTTAATTTCCGTATACAGTATGCTTCATATATCTAAATGGCCAATGAAAAGTTGTAAAATCATGTCATCTGATTTTCGCGTATATCCATTTGGTGTCAAAGCTGTCAATCACGCCGCGTATCTCCCGCCCTGTGGAAGCATCTCACCGGTCTCCTGAAGTTTGCATCGAAGCTCTGGATAGCCGAATAACACTGTGAGGTTACATTGCCAAATAAACATAGCCTGGTGAGACAATTACTTTCCTTTATCGAGGTAAACGTTTCCCCCCTGATGCCAGACATACGTCTAGGAGTGACAAAATTACGGTAGGACTGTGCAAACAAAATATCTGTCTAGCATTACCATGACGCTACATTCAACTGCTTTTGAAATACAGTGTTTTTTCCACTTCCTGAAAAGTAACCGTTTTGGACATACCTGATTTTCATCGGGCAGCGACGATATATATATATATATATATATATATATATATATATATATATATATATATATATATATATATATATATATATATATTTATATACAGGTGCTGGTCATATAATTAGAATATTGTGAAAAGGTCATTTATTTATTTTATTGTAAATTTAAAAATGAAACTTTCATATACTCTAGATTCCCTATATGTAAAGTAAAACATTTCAAAAGTTTTTTTTATTTTATTTATTTATTTATTTATTTATTTATTTATTTATTTATTTATTTATTTTATTTTATTTTTTTTTTGATGATTAGAGCATACAGCTCATGAAAGTCCAAAATCCAGTATCTCAAAATATTATAATATTTCCTAAGATCAATCAAAAAATGTTTTTTTTTTCAAACAGAAAAGTTCAAGTTCTTTAAAGTATGTTCATTTGTACACTCAATGCTTGGTCGGCAGCACATATTACAGCAAATGACTTGCTCCTAGCACGAATTACAGCATGGAAAAGGAAATCAGCATCTCCATAAAGCTTGTCAGCAGATGGAGTGCATAAAGTGCTCCAAAATCTCCTGGAAGATGGCTGCATTGATTTTGCACTTGATAAAACACAATGGACCAACACCAGCAGATGTCACGGCCCCCCAAATCATTACTAACTTCAGCAACTTCCCACTAGACTTCAAGCAGCTTGGATTCTGTGCCTCTCCAGTCTTCCTTCAGACTCTGGGACCATGATTTCAAAATTTATTTTTATCTGAAAGAGGACTTTCGACCACTGTTCACTGTCCAGTTCTTTTTCTCCTTAGCCCAGGTAAGATGCTTCTGACGTTGTTTCTGTTTCAGAAGTGGCTTGGTAGTCCTTTTCCTGAAGATGTCTGAGTGTGGTGACTCTTGATGCGCTGACTCAGGCTTCATTTGACTCATTGTGAAGCTCTCCCAAGTGTCTGAATCGGCTTTACTTGATGGTATTCTCAAGCTTGTGGTCATCCCTGTTGCTTGTGCACCTTTGCCTACCCAATTATTTCCTTCTAGTCAACTTTGCATTTAATATGCTTTGATACATCACTCTGTAAACAGCCACCACATTCAGTAATGACCATCTGTGACTTACTCTCTTTGTGGAGGGTGTCAATGATTGTCTCCTGGACCATTGACAAGTCAGCAGTCTTCCCCATTAGTGTGGTTTCAAAGAAGAAGAGATACCCGGGATTTATACTGTAGGGATGGACATTTAATGAAACTCAAATGTAAATATTGTTATATTTTTGAGATACTGGATTTTGGACTTTCATTAGCTGTACACTCTAATCGACAAATTAAAAAAAAAAAAAAAAAAAAAAAAACTTTTGAAATGTTTTACTTTACATGTAGGGAATGTAGTATAAATGAAAGTTTCATTTTTTTTTATAATTTACAATAAAAAAATAACTTTTTCACTATATCCTAATTATATGACCAGCACCTGTGTGTGTGTGTGTATATATATATATATAAGGAAGGGCTGGGCGATATATCGCATGCGATTGTCACGCACATTTCATCAGTACAGCTGGTTCCCTGATTACCGCGAAATCGCCATCACCTATGGAGCGCCATTTAAAAGACAGAACCGTAGATCACTGACAAGCTACGCAATATTGCGTTCATTATCGCAGATGAATCGCCTTCGATATATATATTTACATATTTATTTATTTTTTATTTTTTTGCAAAACTTGTTTAATTTTTTTGTGAATTTTAGTCATTTTTGTGAAAACTTTTTGTGAATCTCAATCTATTTATTTGTAATTATGAAACAATTATATCCCCATACAATTCCTCTCTCCAGATGGTGAGGTTGTGAGGTGTTAAAGAACTTCTCTGGGTAGAAATAAACATCTTAATTTTAAAAGTGAACAAGCATGCTTCCCTTTTTAAGTAAAAGCAATTATATTGTAATGACTGAGACAAATCAAACACAATTATTTGTTATATTTAACAAATAATCTTTAAAACTCACTCTGTAGTCAGTGGACCCATCCCCCAAAAGACCAACTTGGGCAAGGGCCTCAGTAACCATGGATACCAACTGATAAGATGGTTTATTGCTCTAAACAATGTAGCCATGTGGAAAATCAAAGGCCATAGGGATGATACAAAGATGCTTCTGCGTCAATTTATAGACAAACTGTTCTATATATGAACATGTATCCCAGGAAATTGTGTGTATGACTATTACTGTCTTTTGTATTTTTATTTATTTATTTATTTATTTATTTATTTATTTATTTATTTATTTTTTTTTGGGGGGGGGGGGTATTTTGTTTTATGCATATTTTATGATACAACCAATGGTTAATGTAACTTCACCTATACCAAGTTTGGGTTCTACAAGTTTGTATTTTGAAGATTTAAATGATAGTGTATATGATATGTCGATACCCTGCTAGAAGGACAAAGGATCGTAAAACTCTCCACAGAGAAATTTCCCGCTTGGAAATTCCATCTTTCTCATTGGTCAGGGCAACCATAAGAGGTGTGACTGTTCTCAGACATTAAAGAGCCACACACAGCTCCACCTACTCTCTTACTCCTCAGACTGATTCTCTGTATCTCCTGGTCTCTCTGTGGCCTCTCGGGCTAGGGCCGGCAGGCCTAAACCTGCACTCCAGCCACCCTAGCCATGTTCTTACCTCGAAGAGAGAGAACTTTTTCCCCACTACAAGAATCAGACTAGCCATGCAATTTTGTCATAATTTCTTCATTCAACACAGGAGAAATTGATTGCAACTTCAACACTGTTGATTCACAGAATCACCAAGACAGACCGCTTCTACTGCAAAGGCATGCAAGTATCAAATATTTTAAACTAAACAGGGGTTTAAGATAAGCAGTAAAATCCTCGTAATGAAGTGTTTTGAAATGAGACTGGTGGTTATTTTTGTGGTTTAATGACTATTTTCCATAGCTTCCTTCCCTGTCCCTATTTCCGGCTTCATTCTGTCATTTTTCATTTTCCCATGTATGTGTGATTGTGTGTATATGTTTGTTAGTTTAGTTATGTATTTGTGATTTAGTTAATAAAACTTGTGCACAATACATATTTGATTCTGACTCCCTTTCTGCATAGAAGTGTCACTCAAATGATCAACCTTGTGTCACAGACGCTCTATATTTAATCTTATTAGATTATTTATTTGCTTCTGATAGATTTTTCTTTCAGTAAAACATTTGTAATACATTTGTAAAAAATGTTTGTATGCATGTTTTGTTACATTTGCACTATTCTGACCACTAGGGGTCACCGTGGAGACGGGTGTCAGATTGTTTTGAAGCCTCGAAACATCACAGCAAATTTGCTTCAACTGCTTCAGTGTTTCACGAAGTCTCGATCTGCCCATCACTACAAAATATCTTTTTCTTAGAATTAATTAATAATCAATACTGAGTGTTCACAGGACTGTCACATGTCTTGTGTTTCCGTTTCCCCTGTTACCTAGTTTTCCCCAGTCTGTTTGATTAGTTCATTTCATCCACCTGTGTCTAGTTAATTATCTCATCGGTTCCCTTTGTTTTCTTTGTGTATTTAATCCCTGTGTTCTCCTTCATTCCTGGCCCATTCTCATTTGATGTAAGTCACGTTTATGTTTGACTACATTTAAGTTTGCTGTGTATATTGTGCTACCTGCTTGTTCTAGTGATTAAATCCTACTCCTTGTATTCTCTGTCGTCCTTGTGCCTTTTGATATACACGTCACGTAACAGAAGAACGGACCAACAGAGTTAATTTTTGCAGCGTTTTCTTTCGTTTATTTATTTTTTCGTCACCATGGACCCTGCTGTTTCCTTCCTATGCCTGGAGCAGAAAGGCCGCTCCCTGAAGGTACACACCATGGACTTTTTGGAGTTGGCATGCCTCACACACTATCCTGACCGCTCCCTCTGCGTTCTCAACATCATCAGCCTGAGCGAGCGGTCCCGGGCACGCCTCCCAGGGAGTGGTCCACAGGAAGATTTTGCCGCATGTGTGGAGTGGGTGCTGATAAACAACAACTCGGCATTCACCATCGGCCCAGCAGAGCCTATCAGCACCGCTCCACTAAACCCAGCACCCAGCCAGATGGAGCTAAAGCCTGATTCGACCGCAGACACTGAGCCTGCACCTGCCGCGGAGAAAGAGCCAGCTGAGCCAAGCTTCACCCCGGAGCCAGAGCCCGTTATGATGTCTGACCAGGTGAGTGAGTCGGCAACAACGCCCGTCCAAGAGGGAGTTTTAGTGGAGCTTGAGGGCTTGGAAGGAAGCCCCGTCCACACTCCTGCCGCTGCGTGTGAATGCCATATGGACACTGGGAAACAATTTGTTGATTTAGATGAGGATTTAATTATTTATTTATTTAGTTATTTCTGCAGACACCCCTGTATCTCCTGTTCTCCAAGTTTCTCCAGCGTTCCCTGTATCTCCTGTGCCCCATGTATCTCTAGCACCTCCTATGTTTGTAGATTGACTGCCCAGCCTCCCTCTCGCACGTCCTCTATTTGACCAGCCTATTTCTACTGCTGCTGCTCCTCTGGTTCCTGTCGGCCCCTCATCTCCTCCTCAGCCGTCTCTTTGCTGAGCTGCAGATTCGCTGCGGGGCTTCCAGTCTCCAGCATGGCCTTGGCACGAGGATCTCCTGTCTTCACCTCCAGTCACAGAAACCCAGACTCCACCTGGGTCCTTTGATCCAGTTTTGCATTGGCTCACTGCACGCTCAGCTCCACTGTTGCACGTCATCCCACCTGCTCCACCAGGCTTCCTCATCTCACCAGCTGTGCCTTGGTCAGGCATCACCCTGGTTCCACCTCAGGATTTCTGGCTGCCGGTTGCACCTCTGCATTCCATCCCTCTGGCTCCACTGGGCTCCGCCTTTTGTTCCTCTGCCCTTCGCCCTCTCTTTCATTCCTGGTCCATTCTCATTTGATGTAAGTCACATTTATGTTTGACTAAGTTTTAAGTTTGATGTGTATATTGTGCTACCTGCTTGTTTTAGTGATTAAATCCTACTCCTTGTATTCTCTGTCGTCCTTGTGCCTTTTGATCTACATGTCACATAACAAGGACAAACTGACTAATTGATTGTAATGTTAATATAGCTTGTTACGACCACTAAGGGTCAGCCGTAACAGAAAGGAAGCGAGTCTCAATACCAGAGAGATCAAAATGAAAATAAGGGTTTCAACGTCAGGGGCAGACACGGCCAAAAGTGAAAATATTTACAAGAGTTTTTACAGCAGTACATACAGGGTTTTCTGCAAACAAATCGATTCAGAATTCAATAGCGTAGTCAAACAGGCAGAGATCAAATAAACCGCGTAATCAAAAATATGAACAATAAACAAACACTCGCAATCTCCTTATACACTCATAATCTCTCTGGCATGACACTCAAGCAAACGATGACGAAACGAACAGTATTATCAAAGTCAGTGGAAGCGAAGGACGATGGCGATGGCACAAAGTCAACGAGGCACGAGGCAGAGGCTGAGTGTTTGGGGCGGTCCTTAAGTACAGGTCAGGTGCATAGCTGGACCAATCAGTGTTTCCTGAATGGTAAATGGAAACCACGCCCACCTGGAACACAAACACGACTATACACAGAAAGAGAGTATACACAGACAATGACAGATGAAAACAAATAAAATACCTTAGGGTCTTAACAAGCTACATCAAATTAATCCGATTAAAACTGATCCAATATTCAGAATGAATCATAAAAAGTTATGAATAATTATTAATATTTCCCTTTTGAGCTAATGTTTATGAAGTCCAAAAGTAGCCATTGTGAAAGTATGTATCATAAATTCAACATCTCTGCCACACACTTGTTTAGTGGAGAATAATTAAAGAGCTGGTTACACTTACATGTTCTGTTAACATTCTAAAAAAAATAATAAATAAATAAAAATAAAAGGACATGATTAGTATGAAACCAGTTGAAGCTTACAATTTGAAAGTAAAAATTTGTAGACATTTGTAGAAAGACATCAGGTACTTGTTGAGAATGTGCTGACAGTATGCATAGATGGCTGAGCTCCATAAAGTGGATGGATGAATGGATGGGAACAAAGAACCCGAAACTGTAATGCAAATCATCATTTCAGCCTAAAAGCATTCTTCAACACAAAACATTTAAAGACTATTACTATTTGTAGAGAACCTTAAAAGAACCATTTTTTTAGAGTGTACCTCCACTAACTTTCACTGTAAGCACTTCTTTTCTGTTATGCAGAAGAAGAAAAAGAAAATCAATAATGACATAATTTTCGTTTTTGGCTTAACTATTCCTTTAATGTTAATGTTAATGATAAAAGTCACTTGTTTTGCCCATATTAATTTATTCTTCCAGTATCAGTTCACAATATCTATTTTTGTCACGTTTCATGGATTCACTTGCTCACCCCTGTGTGTTTGTTGTGTGTGTACGTGTGTGAGTGAATGATTATGTGGGCGTCACCCAGTATGGTCTGTTTGCGATCTGTTGCCAGCCGTGTCTTGTTAGTGTTTGCTTTATATTGTGCATGTCTTTATGTGGTCTTTGTCAGTTTGTTGCAGGCTGTCCCGGTGTCGTGATCTCTGTTTGTCTCTTCCTGGTTCTCGGATTCTGGACTATCGCTGTGAACCCTGTTTTCTCGGTTGGATTATCCTTGGTTTCTGATACCCGCTGTAGCCCTGCGCCACCCTGTTCATCACCACTCTGCACGCCACCGTTTCTGCACGTCACAGTCTCTGCCTCAACTGTCCATTTGGAGTGAAGTTATTGTACAGCGAATTCTGCCAATAAATATTGTTATACTTGCACTTGGATCCTCTGTCTGTGTTCATTTCCTGACAGAACGAACTGACCCATTATGGATCCAGCAAGGTTGTCGGATCTTCCGGAGTATTTGAGCAGGATTACTCAACGGATGGATCATCAGGACGAGCAGGTGGTGGCCACTGCTCGTGCCGTTCAGGCGTTGGTGGCGCAGGTGGCTGAATTGTCTACCCAGGTTCAGCATCTCTCATCTCCCACTGTGCCAGCTCCACTGTCTGTTCCCCACCCATCCGCCAACATCAGCAGTCAAAAAGAGCCACGTATTTCTGCACCAGAGAGGTATGCTGGAGAACCAGACGTTTGTAGAGCCTTTTTAATGAAGTGCTCTATTTATTTCTCTTTGCAACGTAATACATTTTCTTCTGAGGAATCTAAAGTCGTGTCGGTCATGACGCTACTGACGGGACGTGCGGTGTGGGAAAACAGACATCAGTGCTGCTCCTCGTTCCACACCCTGTCGCAGGAGATGAGATGGGTCTTCGACCGTTCGGTGGCGGGACGGGAGGCCGCTCGCAAACTCGGGGACCTGCGGCAGGGAATCCAACCCGTGTCTGATTACGTCATCCAATTCCGCACCCTGGCAGCGGAATGCAAGTGGAATGAGGAGGCGCAGTGGGATATGCATGGGTTGGCCGACCGTGTTCAGCAGGAGATTTATAAGCTGGATCTACCCACCAGTCTCGACGGTCTCATTGAGCTCGCGCTGCGGGTGGATGCCCGCTTGCAGGAACGTGCGGCGCATAAGAGGCCAATAGTGCGTTTCAAGGAACTGGAGGTGGGTGGAGCCAGTGGCAGTAACACGGTCGGTCCCCCGTTCGATCCTGAACCCATGCAGGTGGGTAGAGCTCGGCTCTCCCGGGAGGAGAGATTACATTGGAGAGAGACTGTGCTTGTACTGTGGAGGGGTGGGTCATTTTCTAAGGCAGAGCCCGACAGTAAAACCGAGGTTACTGTCGGGTGGTCTTTCTCTAGAGAAATCCTCGTCTGCGACACTCCTCCCGGTGAGACTACAGTGGGTATCGGGGCATCACACCTGCCAGGCTCTGGTTGACTCGGGGTGGAGGGCAGCATCATGGACTACGATCTGGCCACACGGCTGCACATACCCATCCACCCCCTGGAACGTGTTATAACTGTCATCGCCCTTAACGGAAAGAAACTACCCACCATCACACACGCCACGGAACTGTTAACCGTCATCACATCCGGTAACCATACTGAACAGTTGTCATTTTACATTTCGAGATCAGCACTCCATCCTGTTGTCTTGGGACATCCGTGGCTGGTAAAACACAAGCCCAGGATCGAGTGGGGCCAGGGGTCCGTGGCGGAGTGGAGCCAGCACTGTCATGCATCTTGTTTGTTGTCTGCTTGTTCTTCTGTGTCTCGTTCTGTGTTACAGGAGGAGTCGGTGAATCTGTCAAACATGCCAGAGGAGTACCTCGACCTGAAGGAAGTGTTCAGTAAGTCCCGGGCTGCTTCTCTCCCTCCGCATCATCCCTATGACTGTGCTATAGACTTAGTGCCAGGAGTTTCTCCGCCTAAAAGCAAGTTATATTCACTTTCTAATCTAGAAAGGGAGGTCATGGAGAAATACATTTCTGATTCTCTGGCAGCTAGGATCATCCGCCCTTCCTTGTCTCCCACGGGGGCAGGTTTTTTTCGTGGGTAAGAAGGACGGGTCGCTGCGGCCGTGCATTGATTACAGAGGACTGAACAACATCACGGTAAAGAATACTTATCCTTTGCCGTTGATGTCTTCTGCCTTTAAACAGCTGCAGGGCGCGTCTCTTTTCATGAAATTGGACCTGTGCAACGCTTAACATTTGGTTCGCATTAGGGAGGGGTATGAGTGGAAGACTGCTTTTAACACCCCTAGAGGGCACTTTGAATACTTGGTTATGCCCTTCAGCCTTTCCAACTTGCCTGCCGTATTCCAAGCACTCGTTAATGACGTGTTGAGAGACATGATCGATCAGTTCATTTATGTCTACCTGGACGACATATTGATATTTTCTTCTTCTCTCCAGGAAAATGTGCAACACGTCAGACGAGTGCTCCAGAGGCTGTTAGAGAATAGGCTTTTTGTCAAGGCAGAGAAATGCGTTTTTCAAGATGAATCCTTGCGCATTTTTTTCCCCATTGTTTATCCGCCGCCGAACGCAATTACGACATTGGTAACAGGGAGCTGCTGGCAGTCAAACAAGCCTTGGAAGAGTGGCATCACTGGTTGGAGGGTTCGGGGGTACCTTTCTTCATCTGGACTGATCATAAGAACTTAGAGTACATCAGATCCGCTAAACGACTAAACTCTAGGCAGGCTTGGTGGGTTTTTCGGTCATTTTGATTTTTCTCTATCTCATGTTTTTGATCGTTCCGAGCACCCGTCCACTCCCGGGTGTATTCTACCTGAGAGATTCATTGTCTCTTCACTCACATGGGAGGTCGAGTCGAAGGTCCGCACGGCTTTAGAAGGGGGTAACGCCTCCGCCCGGGTGCCCCCCGAGTCGATTATTTGTGCCAGAGAGGTTATCCAATGGGGCCATGATTCTAATCAGGCTTGTCATCCAGGTGTTAGTCATACCAATTTTTTAGTTAAACAACGATTCTGGTGGCCCTGCATGGCTCGCGACGTTCGCAATTTTGTTTTGGCTTGCTCTGTCTGCGCTCGTATGTAATAAATTGGCACCCAAATTCATTGGCCCGTTTACTGTCACCAAGATTCTTAGTCCGGTGACAGTCCGCCTCAAATTCCCCCCAGCATACCGTAGAATTCATCCCGTGTTCCATGTATCCAAAATCAAACCTGATTTTCATGCTAACATTAATCCGCCGGTTCCTGTGTTTTAACAGTCACATCTAATAATGATTACATATCCCTTGGAGAAAGACAAAAGTCTACAAGCATTTCACTGTTCAGTCGAAGTTCACGCAAATCAATTTAATTTCTGAAGTATAAAATCAAATATGCACTACCTGCCGTCTTCAGGATTCTATCCAATTTCATATCTGCAAATTAGTAGTGTAATTACTTTATTATTAGTCAAGCTAAAGATCAGGAGCCTCATGCATAAAACCTTACATAGATTTCATCCCAAAATCTAGTTTTTGTGCACACACTCAGTTTTGTGCATACTTTTATGGTGAAATCTATGTAATCTAAAAGTTTTCAGATTCATAAAACCATGCACAGAAACTGCACAAAATTCACTTTATAAAACCCTGTCAGCTGAAGATTGTGTGTACATGCATCTCCACCCCGTCTCCTCCCCGAAATAACCATATAGAGCTTACTATGCCTAGTTTTACTATGCTTATCCTCATCTGCATATCATTTTCACATGCATATTCCCATCCACATGATACCATGTTTAATGGTACAAAACATTAGGAAAATATGAGATACAGCCTATAAATTCCATTTGTGCAGTACATTGCTAAAAAATCATTCAGTATTCCTGTCTTGTTTTAGAAAAAATAAAGGCTGTCAAAATATCTGTAAAAGCTAAACTGAATAAAATACTTGTTTCTGAAAACTTTCTCTGAAAAGTTATTCTCATTCTTTTCAACTGGACAAATAGTAATTTTAACTGTTTAAAAAAAAAAAAAAAAGATTTATGCAGTTTTGCCTATAAGGTAAACATGTTTTAGGATGTTTATATATTTTTATTCTTTTTTTGCATTGTAAATACAATTGTCTGCCTGCAGGTTATCAACACCATGCCTCAGTGCAGGTTGTACAGTATTGTCATACGAAATTTTCAAACTGGCCAATGGACTGTTCTACCACCAAACGAAAGTGTGCATCATTGATCATTGTTCACTGAGAAATATTTTCTCAGAACATTAGTTCTGCAATTTAGTTTAAAGATGAATTATCAGGCACCTAGCACTTGTTACACCTGTCAACTGCAGTGCCATTATGTACCAGCAGATGGCAGCCTCATCCCTCAATGTCTCCATAGACTCTGTTATTCCCAGACTCCATTTCCCAGAACCCACTGCTCATTATTAGTTTACTGGTTTCAGCTGTGTCTTGTTAATCATATCATTACCCTGTCTATTTAAATGCCTTTTGCCCTGTATTCAGTATGCAGTCTTGTTGTAGTGATGGGCAAATGAAGCCTCATGAAGCACTGAGGCTTCGCAACCCATTGCTTCACTAAAAGGTTCATTACCCGAAGCTTCATTCAGCATTGCTCACTAGTGACACCTAGGTACTGTGCAAAGAAATAGCAGACAAAATTAATCCTGAGCCTATGACCTGAACAGACATTTGTGCATTGCCTGGGTATAAAATAAAATATGTATCTTTCTCTGTCTGACTTTACTTGTGCAAAGACAACACACAGTTAATTATTCATAAATTGTTTGGATAGTGACATTATGCACGACAAAATTGATGCTGTGTTGAGTGCAGTGATTATTGTGGAGGGAGTGTAATACTGCAAACTGCAACAGAGCAGTTTGGCGTGGGAAAAGGTAAGAATTGTTACAGTTTTTTGCTGCAGCGAACAGTTTTAGTGCAGTGTTGTGCTTATTGGACTGGGGATATGGGGAGGGTGAAGGAAGGATTATAATTGATTTTTAATGAGGAACAGAATTTTTTGAAGTGTGTTGGGGTTTAGACGAATCCTCTTCTTGGACAAAACCTCTCCAGCCAAAAGATCCTTTCGCAAGGAATAGAACAGGATGCAGGGGAACATAATGCCAGTGCCAGCTGGTATAAGTGAGGATACAGATGCTTCTGTTGAGCCATAGACTGTAAACAATGGATGTAGTGTCCGTGACGTCACCCATAGAGTTCTGAACAGCAGTTTTGAAGCGAAAATGAGGCCACTGCCATCTTAGCAGCGCGTCACCGCACATCTCTCCCGGATAACTGAAAATGGGCAAAGAGGCGGGACGTGGTGGTATCCCATGTGACTGGTTGCTGAAAACACGCCAGCCTAGCTCGACGTGACCATGTTAGCATGAGCTATCTATCTAAAATATTAATAAAGATAACAAGCTATATCATTAGAAAGTTCTAAAGGTTTACTGTCATTTATTTATTTATGTATTTTTAATAAGATATAGATGCTCCAACACCAGTAATTAATTTGTGTGGGGTGTACAAATAAAAACACGAAAAATCAAATGGAACTTCATACCTTTATAATGAAATAGAGATCGTGAGATGAATCCAATCCGTGGCACTTGGGTAAAATGTGCATTGCAAAACAAAAAACACAAGTCCACGGAGCCGTATATCCTCCTGCTATTGTCATTGTAGTAAATCTCAGGAACTTTTAGCCAATGCCATGATCCAACAACGTGTGTGTTTATCTTCCGCATGCGAGCACATGTACACAGACGCACATCAGTCTCGACTATTCATGCAGCAAGCCATATTTTATAATTGTATAAAAAAGAGAGAAAAAAGCACAATTAAGGCTGAGATGCCAAATTCAGCGGTTAGAATTAGCTGAGGTAAAGTGAGTGACGGCTCACAGACAGCAGCGCCAGTGGCGCAAAAAGTGGGTATGCGCTATATGCGGCGCATAGGGGCGCCGCACCATGGGGGCGCCAAAGCGATGGTTATTTTATTTTTTATTTTTTTAAATAATAAAAGTTATATACATTTATATAAAAGTTATACATAAAAAAAAAAGTTATATAAATTTTAGAGGACTAACAGGCTAGAGTAGGCGCCGGTGCCCTCATAAGATTCCATCATAGAATTTAGACATAAGGGTAATATCGCGAGTGGGCGGGGCGCAGCGCTGAGTGAGCAGCAGTAACGTAAGTGAGTTGTAATTGAAACTCGAAAAAGATGGATAAAGCAAAAAAGCTATCGGGGGCTAAAAATAGAAAAAGAAAGAGGGAAAAGGAAATGACATGTCAAGGGATGCGACAGCAGCTAAATAAGTGGATGGTGAAAGGCAACAGGTAGGATTTAAAATGTGACGTCTATGCTTGGAGGCTTGCAAATACGTTATTCATGTTAACAGATTAGCTAGCATTTGCTAACACTGGGAATGTAGCAGACAGAATATGTAGCTAGCTTAGAATATGCAAAACCGAAGTTGCTGAGCTGAAAACTGAAAAATATAAGGTAACATGTACAATAAATGACAAGAATCTGGAAAACAACTTTAATATCTCTGGTTTACCGTGGAAATTATGCATATATTTGCTACCAAACATGGAGGCTTGCAAATATTAATGTTGACTGACAAGTGTTTACTTACTTACTGCAAAATAATGTTGCTGATATCTACATTTGGATTTTGGTTAAACCCTTTGGTACCAATCCCATTCATGACACATCTCAATTTTATTAAAGTAAAATGACAACTGGTAAATATAAGGTAGCATGCATAATAATAATGACTAGAAGCTGGAAAACATTACTTATGCAATAAGGCTGGTTTATCATGGAAAGAAATAGTTTTTTTTTTTTTTTTTTTTTTTTTTTTTTTTTTTTACATATGTGTACATATATAATTATGGTAGGCTTACAGTGGCTGTCTGATATACTTTAAAATAAACATTTATTCTTTCAAACCCATACATGATGATGTCCAGCACACTTATTTTTTTTAGAAGTGGGGGTGGGGGGGGCGCCAAAATTTTTTGCTGCATACCCCTCTAACACTGGATAGTTGCACCCCTGAGCAGCGCAATCCACCTGTCACTCAAGTGACAACGCCCTTAATTATGCAGAACTTTAAGGCTTAGTATAATTTAAACAGATGAGTTATATATATATATATATATATATATATATATATATATATATATATATATATATATAAAACATTGTCATGAATGGCAAAATTGGCAGTATAGACCAAAACCACAATTTGAACCAGACTGTAAACATGTTTTTTTTCTGCTGTAAACTTGGCCTTTTTAACATGGGACTCAATGAGATTCTGCTCTCTTCTGCAGCCTGTCCCTAGCAGCCAGTCGATGAATTGCAGTTTCAGTCAATTCCGTATTGGCTTCACGAGAAACTGGGGGAGGTTGCCGCTTGTGTTGAGCCCAACATACTAGTGGATCCTCAGATCTTGAGAGATTCACTTTGATAAATATCGGTCCACTTTAACAGTAGCATCTGCTGTTGCACTTGAGCTCCTTCTACTGTGATCGACCATGCTATCCAGCAGATGCCAAAGGTCACCTAATAATAGAGGTACAAAGAGAAAAACTCCATTAATAATGGTTCACAGTACTAATCACTTATGTGAAAATTCACAGAACAAAGAAATATACTACTTACTGTTGTTTGTAGATTGACCTGCTTCTGAAGAGGCTGGCAGGTGGGGGTGTATTGGTGGAAGTAGAATGGACACCAGAACTTCTGATTAAAGTGGTACACATTCTGATTTTAATCTTAATACTGCTTCTTATAGTTTCCCTTGGCTTAAGAAACCCAGTTTTTTGAATCTGGGATCCAATAATGTGGGTATGGTCATCACACTTAATGATTCAAAATGTACAGCATTTTCTCTGACTCTCCAGACCAGGCTGTCACCCAGCTGCCTTGTTAAATTGGACTTGAGGCCTTCCAGCTTACTCGTTACTGTATGATTTAACATTTTCATCAAAGTAATCACTTTTGATGGAGACATTCTTTTCTCTTCTCTAAAGCTCTATTGCAGCCTGGTGGAAAGTGGTAAGAACATGTAAGGCATCTTGGACAGCCTCATACTCCAAGGCAGTAGGTGGGGTGATGTCAGTCCTTAGACAGGTAAGGGCTGCCCCCACTGGCTCTCCCCATCTGCTCCTGTACTTGGGCCAGTCTTTCTTTTGCTGTTGTGCTTGTTCGGAAATATGTCACAAGTTTCCTACATTTCAATCTAATGTCATTGAAGCTGCTGATGTCATCAAAGGACTTCCTCACAATGAGATTGAGTGCATGTGCAATGCATATTGCATGCCTAACATTTAATGATCTTACACATGCAATCATATTGGCTGCCTCATCAGTTACCAGGCACTTCACTTTCTCATTTATGCCCCACTCCTCCATGAGCTTGATGTGTCCAGTAGCCAAGTTCTCAGCGGTATGGCTCTTAGGGAAATGCTCTACACCTAGTAAAATAGTGAAGTGCTTGTCATTTTCATCTATAAAATGGCAAGTTACTGCTAGATAGGCATCCATGTGAAGGGATGTCCACTTGTCAGACGTAAGGCTTACAGCCACAACTTTCTGCAACTGCTCTCTGGCCTTCTCCTTAGCCTTTATTTATTATCAACCATGACCTTCAAAGCCTGTGGATAAAAATAAATGCAGTTACTCTTAATTACTTAAATTAATTATAAACTACTTTATTAATTATATACCTTTAAATAACATAAGTGGGATCCAACACATGCAGGAGCTCCCTCAATCCAGCATCTTCCACAATGGAAAAGGGTTGGGAGTCCTTGACGACCATGTTCACCAGGGCCTCATTCACCATTTCTTTTTTGGAATCTATCATAAAATACAAAGCTGGTGTATTGTAGGAGCCTAACCTTATTTAGATAAAGAAATATAAATATTGTGTATTACTTTGAGTATTGTGTGGATTGTTATTTTCTGTATGTTCATGCAGTGCTTGATAATGCCTGAGCATGGAGGAGGTGTTATTGCTGTATGTCAGCTCCTTCAGGCACAGCAAGCATTGAAACATGAAATAATAGACATGAAAGATTATACAGCCATATAGTGAGGATTATAATTATATTAAGACAGTATAAAATATAACAATTACTAGGGGTGTGACGAGACAGGTATCACACGAGACGAGACTTGAGATTGAGTTCACGAGACGAGACAAGAAAAAATATTCTGCAAGTTTATTTGAAGTGTTTTAACTAATCATCTTGTAATGAATGTCATTTCAGTTCTACTTTCTGAGTATGAATTATCATATGCAGTAAAAGACAACAAGTACTGTAAAAGGTTTTGCCACTAACTCAACTGACTGACTTCTCTCCTGTATGATTTCAGTCTCTTCAGACCTTGCTGTACATGATTTATGAGCTTCTACAACTTTTGACCTCCTAACTGAACTCCTTTCACACAAACTGATCATAGAAATAAAACAGTATAAATGAAAATGTTGACACTTTACAATAAGGTCTCATTTATTAACATTAATGTATTAACCAACATCAACTAACAATGAGCAATATATTTGCTATAGTATTTATTAATCTTTGTTTATGTTAGTTAATAAAAATAGTCATTCATTGTTAGTTCATGATAGTTCACAGTGCATTAACTAATGTTAACAAATGAAACCTTATTGTTTGTGCTTAATACGATTAAGAGAAAACTGTTATTCATTTTTATGGTAACACTTTACAATAAGTGTAACCATAAGCACGCTCTCTCAATATTCAAAGTGCAAATAAGACCAATTTTTTCTTTGATACAGAGCTAATAGATGGTTACAACTACACTAGAGCTTAGATTCTCTGCGGGTCGGGCCGGGCCGATATTTCCCGCCACCGTCCTCGGGCCGGGCCGGGCCGGGTCGGGTCGGGTCGGGCCGGGCCCTTGATAAAGCACGTCACGTGTCATGCGCAGCGTCTCGTCCACTCGCACTCGCAGTCTCGCACGCGTGACGCATCACACCTGCTGTGCGTGCTGTACTATTCAGTAGCTTAAAGCCTCGTTTACACTGCACGCGTGTGCGGCACGTTACGGCTGCGACGAGGCTACCGGAGCTGATTCGCGGCTACTCTAGTCAATGCTCGTGTTTACACCAGCCGCGCTGCGGTGCGTTTGAGAAGCATCCCAGAACTTCATCTGTATGGCTACAGCAAAATAAAGTATGGCATAGCAATAAACACAATCAAACCGGACAAAATATAACCATTTAGCCATTAAAAACATGAAAAATTTAACGAAAACAATGTTGGCCAGGCAAATCTAGTGGTCTCGCGAATCCAGCCGCTTCGCTTCTGAAATGCTTCTGGTGTGAGTTGACACCGCTCAGAGGACGGAACAAAACCTTGTCGGAGCCATACGAACAGTGTAAACGAGGCTTAAGTACAACATGGAGCTTGAAGAAGCAAAGAAAAAAATTAAAACAGGAGAATTAACTTTGAGCAAGTCTGGAGGAAAATCGGAGATATGGAAACATTTTAAACTAGTTTTAATAAACAAACAACGCAGTTTACATGCTTCTTCCTTGTCGTATTATTCATTAAGATAATAATTAATAAATGCACGCACAATTATGAACTTGATAAATGTTACAGATATGTTTACTATGCACAAACAAATGCTTTTCAACTTACATGTGCAATTTTCAGAATTAAATGAATGTGCTGCATTTTGTACAAAAAGAGAGTCTTGTCTACGTGTTTTAGCCATTAAATAAGCACATTTAGTTTCAAGTTTGTTAAGTTTTGTTTTGAAGAAATATTGAAATAACAATATGTTGAAGTAACATTATTAATAATAATTAATCTTTAAGAATATTTGATTGAATGCTGAATGTTGAGCTTGTTCAATTTAATAAAATTAAAACTTTAATTATGATAATTAAAATAATTTAATATTTAATATTGAGTGTCCAATTTTTGCTCATTTATTAATAGTATTTATATAATTTATATAACTGCGCAGCTCCCTCCTGTAGCCTAAATGATCTAGCACAGCAGCACCTGCGTTAAAAAAAATCTGGCGCCGCCCCTGGTTATAACAGCCCACATATTAAAAATGGTCGGGTTTAAATCGGGCTCGGGCTCATAATTACAGTGGACGTGTCGGGCCGGGCCGGGCTCGGACACAACGTGCTCGGGCTCGGGTAGGGTCGGGCTTGATTTGTTGGGCCCGATCTAAGCTCTAAACTACACTGCCCAGCCTAAAATAGATTTCATATTGAGAGATACTTGCATGCATCAGGGAGCCGCTTTCAAAATGCGGGGTATTGAAATCACGTTTGATTGCGCGCTCACGTTTACTTTCACTTTCACGATCGCGCGTAACTCTGTAAATATGGAGCGGCGGCGATTGTTATCCAACTGAATTAAATGTTTTTTATTTAAATATAAAGCAAAACAACAGTGGAGGTGTAATGTAAACGTAGCGGTGGCATATTCTTTCCTAATCATCCTAACGCTCTGTCATGGCAATATCATGAGACTACTTTTCGCCTCGACGAGAAATCTTGTTACATTTTAGTCTCGCGAGACCTCGTGACATGAGATCTCGTCACACCACTAACAATTACCAGGGCTGGGGAGTAAGGAAATACATGTAACGACGTTACGTATTTAAAATACAAAATTTGAGTATCTGTATTTCGTTACAGTTAAATTTTAAATAGATGGTAATCAAATTACAGTTACATTCAAAAAGTATTTTAGATTACCAAAGTGATTACTTTGAATTTTAATGTCATTTATTTTATTTAATAGGCTATTAACGTAAGCTGTTTGAGGATTTTTAACCAACGAGCCAATGTTGATGATTTTCGGATCTGTCTGTTTAAAAAAAAAAAAAATGCGCGCAGCCTGTTCAGACACAAACTCATCAGACATGAGATTGCACGCACAAAATGGACGGGAAAAAAGGGCATAATGTATAATCCTCTAGTAGAAATTCAATGACAGTTTTACTTATAAACACGAAAAAGGACGTACAGTAACATCATAGCACAATGCAAGCAACATCTGCAAAAAAACTTCTATCTGCTTCAGTTCAAAGGATTCAACATCTAATCTGAAAAAGCATCTTGAGGTAGGCCTAAACTGTTCTTGGTCTTTGAAAATGTTATTTTCCTTATTTACTCCTTATTTTCCTATTTACTTGTACGTTGAGCTTTATATGGTTATCATTAGCCTACGTTTAATATTTATAAGAATTTATTAGGTTTGAAAAATAACACAAAATCCTCATAGAATTAACATCCACTTAATCATGCATTAAATAATATTTTATAAAGCCAATTTCTTGGTGTACTTTACAGACAAACTTTAAATCTTAATTCATTCCAAATGTTTATGGCGCGTATGCGAGTTCATGATAAAAAATAGAGATAGTCCACTGGTCATAAATCCAAAGTTTTTTTTAGTTTTATTTTGGTCTATCTTTATTCCGGGCTTGCAAACAAACTGCTTTGTAATAATTTCCCAAAATTTGAGGAAATATTTACTAAGCCTGTCAACAGGACGTTAACACATGCACACGCTGAAAACGTGTGTGACCCACCAGCAGAGAAAATACTGCACCATGCACAAGCTCACGGTTTGCAAAATATAGGAAGAATAATACAAATATTAAATTGGGGTTGATATGAATGTATCTCTGAAGGGAACTGTATTCAGAAAAGTTTTGATGGCTGTTCCTCTTATCTCCAGCACAGTACTGCTTTGTGTATAGGGGTAACCATGGATACGCTATATCACTGCTGTTCCAAAAGCGCCACCTACTGTCACAGAGTGAATTTGCATTTCATTCAGCCTGTCTGCTGATTTTGTTTTGTGCAGATGATTTATGTAGCATAATTTCACAAAGCTAAAGTCAGACCATGCTGTTTTTGCTGTTAATCTTGAAATTATACAATAATTTAAATGAAAAACAACTGATCATGCTCATGTACATAACATCTTTGTTGGATTTGTAAAAAAAATCCAGTGTTTGCATATAATATTGGCCAATTTGCTTCTACTGGCCATGAAAAATCAAAATAGGTGCAACACTACTAATAATTTAAAAAAATAAATAAAGCATTATTTTAAAAAAAATCGAATCTTTTTTTTTTTTTTTCCACTGTTTGTTGTTTATATGGTTAATATTAATGCAGCTATATACGGATGTGATGTTAAAAGAAACAAATATTTTCTTAATTTGTTTATCAAGATATTGAAATTATTTACCAAAACATAGGTTATGTCTAATAAACTGCAGATATATATTTTGTAACTGATGTTAAAAGTACAATTTAGTGAAAAACCAAATCCTAATAGGTAGAGGTCATTTTTATTTACTGGTTATAAACTTAGAACATCAAGTTAATATGGTCATTTGTGATAAGTATTTGAAAGTATTCCAAAGTATTTACATTAAGTTACTAAACTTGAGTAATGTAACGAAATACGTTATAGATTACTTTTTAAAGCATGTATTTTGTAATCTGTAGTGAAATACATTCTAAAAGTAACCTAAAAGTAACAACAGTGACACAAACCTCACAGCAAAAGGTATCGCGGTATCGAGGTATCGCGGCTTCCGGAATCTATCCGCGAACGGATCCGTATCGGTGTCTACTTGCACGCAGTCATGGATCCATAATGAAGGCGGATCGTGGACCCGCTGTGGCTCCGCGTTGCATCCGCTCCACATCCGCGATTAAAACCTTACTTCCGCGGCTGGTCCATTTGGGACCTGCAAATTGATACAACCATTATAGTAAAGGTGCGTGCGCGTCTGCGGATCCGACATTGGTCCGCTCAGGATTCGCTGATTGACAGTAGAATTTACGGGTCCGCCTGGAGGCGGAGCTGATCCTCTGGGCAGCGGCAAATCGAATGTGACAGTCACGCGGGTTTGGCGACTTGAATGCGGATCCACATAGGAGTTTTCTGTTGTTTGGGAACTCTCTAACTCTGACTCTCCGACACTCTACTACTACTGGTTCTACTACTCCTGAAACATCCACAAGGTGGCGCGTGTTTCGAACCCCCTTTATTCCCCTTTATAGAAGCGACACTCAAACCGAACTGATGACGTATTCTACACAAACCGAGGCCTCGTTTGTCATCGGTCACGTGATTTCTACATCCCCAACACAAGCCTCGAATCAAGGCTTCACCTGGCACACCCATTTATGCTCGACACAAGCTCCGAAGCCTCGGTTCAAATGTCACCTCACTACATCTCATCACTAAACTGTTTGTTTTGGTTTGCATGTTACGGTCAGTATGTGAGACAATTAAAGCGGCTTTGAACAAGACTAGCCGTGTTTCCATTCCCCCATAAATTGTGCAAATTGAAATTACGAATTGAAAATATGCTCAATTTTCGCAAAAAAATCCTATATATTGCAAAAAAAAATGTTTCAAGCAATTTGAAAAAGGAATATTTTGCAAAACTGCAATGGAAACAATTTTTGCATTTACAGGTCACCTGCCATATGTAAAACAAAGTTGATCATTCTTTAAAGAGTGTGCGAAATGTTTGGACAGAAGATGAGAGTTCCTCATTACACTTATAAAAGACAAAAGTATTACGGGACTACTGGATTCTAAACAACAAAGCAATGCCACAATTTGAATTTATCAAGATCTCAAAGCAGATAGGAGGGAGAAACACCCAGAAACACCTCATATGTGGACACTTCCAAGTAAAAGGGACTTTCCTTGCCATAAATGCTTGGATAACATGCCTATATCTCCTTTGATTAAAAGTAGTGCAGTGGGGATATGCGTAAACCTACCAACATCTGTTGCCATGATTTTTGGAATGACTAATCACGAGAGGAAAAAAAAGATGTTTTAGTCACATAACATCAGTTAATGAAAACAGCGTCATTCCAATCTGTAATGGAAACGTGTCTGTTACATCAGCTCCAGAGCATGCAATTCTATCTAGTCCACGAATCCTCACCTGAGTTTGCTCAAGTATATAAGTCTGTTTCTGAGCCTGTTGTAGTATAAGTCTGTTCCAGTCTATGGATCTGTTCCTGAGCTTGTTCCAGTCTATGAGTCTGTCCCTGAACCTGCTCCTATTGATAAGTCTGATCCCGAGTCTGTTCGAGTCTTTAAAACTGTTCCTGTTTCTGAGTCTGTAAACTCTAAACCTGCACCTGTCCATGAACCTGGCATCAAGCCTACTCCTGAGGTCAGTTCAGATCTTGTACTTTCTTTTGAATATTGCCTTGTGTCTACGTTAGTTAACTCTGCCACTCCAGTCACTAATGTGGATGTCAAGTCTATATGCCTTGTCAGCTTTGAGAAGTCTGCCTGGCTATGGTTTGCTGCTGATCCGCCTTGGGAGTTTCTGGTCCCATCTGCCTCGCTCTGGTGGTCGCCGGCTCTGCCCTGGAAACCTTCTGTCCAGGGTGCTCTGTCTTGGAGACCTTCTGTCCAGCATGCACCGCCCTGGAGACCTTCTGTCCAGCAAGCCACACCTTGGTCGTCTCTGGCTTTAAGAGCTCACTATATCCAGCTTGTTGATCTCTGGCTCTCAGCTTTGCTTCTGCTCCTGTAGCTATTTCAACTACATGGTCCTGGCCCACCATCCTGCCACCCGGATCCGCCTCTGCTCCACCTCCCACTGGTGTTGGAGCATCTGGAAGCCATTCCTTTGAGGGGGTCTATGTTACACCTGTCAGCTGAGGTGCCCTTATGTACCAGCAGATGGCAGCCCCGTCCCTCAATGTCTTCACAGACTCTGTTATTCCTGGACTCCATTTCCCAGAACCTACTGCTCATTATTAGTTTACTGGTTTCAGCTGTGTCTTGTTAATCATATCATTACCATGTCTGTTTAAATGCCTTTTACCCTGTATTCAATATGAAGTCTCATTTGTTTTGGTTTGCATGTTGTGGTCAGCATTCAGCAAAAGTGTTTAAAAGCAGCATTAAATTCATATTTTTGTTTAACTTACGGATTATGACTTCATGTAAATTGAGTGCTTAACTAACGAGAGTGGAATATTTAACCCAAATGTGTATATTAAAAAGAAATGGAGTTAAAATGAAAGTGAAGTTTATTTTTTATAAATCCTGGTCTGTGCAACATTTATACATCAGTCCCCAGGTGTTTCTCCAGTGTGTTCTGAATTCACAAGGTTAATGAGAGGTTACTTCTAACCAGCAGAATTAAAACTGTGTTTAGTAAGTACATTATCTCACAATACAATGAGAAAAGTCATTAATGTGCACCAGTGGTATGTGCTGATAAGTAAGCTGTCAGTAAAGATAGATTATGGATATGAGCAACCCTATGTTTCAATGGGTGAATTTAAAATGAGCTAGTAATGAGAAATAAATGTCCTATGTGTTTGAATCTGCAAGTTTTTACCAGCAATGGGAAAAAGAGTGAAAACCTATTATTTTTACACATACTGCCCTACTGCTATACTCTCAGTATGCTCGTTCCAGAAATGACATGTTGGTTGTTGCTGATAGCTTTTGTGGGAGTGGGTTCACAAGTCGAATGTTATAACTATGACATTCTTTCACTTCCTTGAACTGTCCTGTTCTGAATACTTAATTTTCTGCTGGTGAAATTTTATGCAGTGACAGCAATATGCAAGGTATGATTACTAGAAATTTGCTTTTAACATGATTGTGACTGGCCTTTTAATGTTTCCCTGTTTGACTCATGCTAATTCAACCTGCACCTGGCATTACCTTAAAAGGAGTATGTATGTCATTTTGTAATGAATGTAAATAGGGTTGCAAAAACAGATCTAAAGAGAAGAGAGTTTTAGGTGATGACAGAGTTTAGTGGCAAGGTCTATTAGAACTTTATATGGCTGTGCGATTCATTGATAATATAATGTCAGTGTATATCGATAGGATGGTTTTCATAAACAGTTTAAAGCTTTCATAAATAATTTAAAAAATGGATTCCACCTTAGCCAGCAAACCATTGTATCTCATCAAAATTGATTAGACTATAAATTCAATCAGAATTCAGAAAGTGTAGCGCTGCTGTTATGTTGACATATCCATCAGTGTTTGGGTTTTTGGTGTGCATGAAATGCAATGTGTGACATGAAATAGGAAGCATTCTAAGTCTGACTGTGAGAATGTGGACAGTTCTGCAGTTCTGTATATACTCAGATGGCCTACTTCATAAGCACGATACAGAAAAGAAAAATGTCTGTAACCTGACACTGCATTTTATGACTACACTTTGGTGAATGCCCTTAGTGTGCAAGCGTCTGAAGCATGTGTGAAACTAGTCCAATCTAGATAAGTGCTGCATCATGATGCAACATGTGATGTGGCCTGATCTTCCTGATGTTGTGTTGTGCAAACCTGCATGACCGAGCTGCCTTTGCAATGTGGTCTTTGAAGGTCAGCTGGTCCTCAAAGATTACTTGAAGATTTCTGACCTTGGTGGGGTAATTGATGACAAACCTAGCTGAATGGTGAAATTGTGCTGTAGAGTCGATTGCACTATAAAAGATGCTGGGTTAAAAACAACCCAAGTTGGGTAAAATATGGACAAACCCAGCAGGTTGGGTTAAAAGGCACCTATTATGCCCTCTTTCACATGATGTAATATAAGTCTCTGGTCTGGTCAAGTTTCAGCTTAAAATACCCCACAAATTTTCCCCTATTTGTGGGTGAGCAAAAACATGCCTTTTACTATATTACTATATTGCTGGCTAAAAAAATAAATCCAAAATTGTTTGAAAAAAAAAAAAAAAATGGCTGGGTGAAAACAACCCAATCCATGGTTTTGTCCATATTTAACTCAGCAGTTTTTAGAGTGTGGCAGGGAAGATGAGAAGCTCAGTTTTTGTGATGTCCGCCAGACAGCTTGAGATTCGTGCAGCTACTGTGAGATCATCTGGTTGAAATGTAAGGTAGAGCTGTGTGTCATCAGCATAGCAATGGTAGGAGAAACCATGTGCCTGTATGATGGGTCCCAGTGATGTAGTGTATATGGAGAAGAGGAGGGGTCCAAGAACTGAACCCTGAGGAACCCCCATGATCAGTCGATGTGTTTTGGATATTGTGAGATAGGATTCAAACCAGTGGAGTTCCTTTGATGCCCAGTGATGAAAGGGTGGACAGAAGGATCTGATGATTCACAGTGTCAAAGGCAGCAGATAGATCCAGCAGTATGAGAACTGATGATTTGGAATCAGCTTTCGCAATCCGCTTCAGTGACTGACAATAATGCAGTCTCGGTTTAATGGCCATTCTTAAAACCAGACTGGTTAACGTCCAGCTGGTTATTCTGTGAAAGGCAAGGTGATACCTGGTTGAAAACAACTCATTCAAGTGTTTTTGCTATGAATGGTAAGAGAGAGACAGGTCTGTAACTATCTACAAGTGATGTGTTTAATGTTGTTTTTTTAAGCATTGGGGTTACTTGAGCCTGCTTAAATGCGGTAGGGTAAATGCCAGTGTGGAGAGATGTGTTGATGATGTGTATAAGCGCTGGTAAATGTGTAGAGGAGATGGCTTGAAGAAGGTGTAAGGGGATGGGATCTAGAGGGCTGGTGCTAGGATGACTGGAGAGGAGAAGTTTAGATATTTTTTTCCTCAGTGAGGGGAGAGAAGGTGTGTTCCTGTGTGTGTGGAGCTGAGAACTGACTGTTGATGGTTGTAGTTTTGTCGGTGAAGAAATTAGCAAAATCATCAGCGTTAAAAAGGTGGTGAAGGGGGACGTTTTGAAAAGTTTGCATGTGTTTTAGGCGCTGTTGATCTTGTGGAAATATGAAGATTTTGCAGCATGGACTTCAACAGAAAATGATGAGAGCAAAGATACTCAGGTCAGATGGGTCTTTGATTTGTGCCATTGTCTCTTTGGAGTTTGGTCCAGTGTTCACAAAGTACATCAAATATAACCAGGGGTTAGAGGGAGTAGCATGTGCTTGCCTTGAAGAGAGAGGACAGATATTGTCTAGAAAAGAATTTAAAGTAGAACATAAAGTGTCTGTTGCAGTATTCACATCTAGAGATGAGAATTGTGTGGGTGAGAGAAGAGAGGATGACACAACAGAAGAAAGATGGGAGGGAGAAAGTGAGCGCAGGTTTTGTCTGAAATCAACTGGTAGAAGGGTTGATGGTGCACGGGTAGTTGAAGATTAAAAGTGGTGCATGAGTAGTTGTAGATTAAAAGTAATGATGAAATGATCGGGAATGTGCAGAGGTTTTACCAAAATGATGTCTGTAATGCAGTTGCATTTGTAAATTAGGTTAAGTTGGTTGCCTGATTTATGAGTAATTGTGGTGATGAGCTGTTTGAGATCAAATGAAGCTAAGAGAGTGTAAGGGTGGAACTCCTACAGGAGTTCAGGCTGTAAGGTTTGTCGAGCGATTAAAGAAACTTTATCAGCAAAATGGTAGAAAACTGTACATTTATTGTCTATTACCCACTACGACTGAAATAAGTGCAGTTATAATAGCAAAATATGTGGGAGAGCATTGCTATAGTGTGACAATATTGTATTGCAATAGGGAGCACATTAATATTAATACTAAATCAAAACTAGTTAGCACATCATTTGTAATTGAAAGGGTTTATTGACAATATCTGATTATGGTTACACTTAAAATAATTACAAAATAGATGTATGAGATGATAAAATCATATAGCATTAATCGTAGACAGCATGTATGAAAAACGTTACCTGAGAGATAGAGTGAAAGAGAAAAAGAGAGAGAGGGCCAGAGAGTGCCCAAGAAAAGCCAAGAATCAAAAAGAGAGCCAGAGCAATAGTTACAATCTTCTTTTATCCCTTCCTTGACCATGTTACTAAAACCCAAATGTGAGACATTCAAACTGACCAATCAGAAGATTAAAACTTCCCCCACTGTACTAAAGGTGTGACCATTTGTAGACCCCCAATGTACACACATCTTGGCCTACAGGCCTTGATCACAATCATCACCTTTGTGCCTCCAAATGGCCCTTGTAGCAAGAGAGTAGGGCCGGGGGATATATCGCATGTGATTGTCACGCGCATTTTGTCAGTAAAGCCGGTTCCCTGATTACCGCTAAATCGCCATCACCTGCTTTCAAATGGAGCGGCATTTAATAGACAGAGCCGTAGTTCACTGACAAGCCACGCAATATCGCGTTCATTATCGAAGGTGATACATCTGTGATATGAACGCGATATTGCGTGGCTTGTCAGTGAACTACGGCTCTGTCTAAATGCCGCTCCATTTGAAAGCAGGTGATGGCGATTTAGCGGTAATCAGGGAACCGGCTTTACTGACAAAATGCGCGTGACAATCACATGCGATATATCCCCCGGCCCTACTCTCTTGCTACAAGGGCCATTTGGAGGGCCTGTTATCCAGCAAACATGAGGTGTGACTGTTTCAGTTTCAGCCGAATATTATTCAGCAGAAAAATGCTATGGTCCTATTTTACCAGGAATTGTTACTGTGGTAATAGCATGAAATTCAAACAAATTATTATTGCGTAGAGAAGAGTGAGATGAGTATTTCCAATTGTTAGAAATGAGAAGACCTGTTCCCCCACCCCTCCCAGATTGAGGAGGGGTGTGAGAGAAAGAGAAGTTGTTAGAGAGAGCAGCGGGGGTTGCTAAGTCCTCTGGATGAATCCAGGTCTCAGTCAAGCCCAATATACTGAGAGTAGATTGAGTTGCAAAGGCTGGAATGAAGTCAGCTTTGTTGACTGCTGACTGACAATTCCATAGATCCACAGAAACTGAGAGAGGCGCATTAGAAAAGGTGCAAATTGAACACAGATTAGCACTATTGCACTGGCTTCTGTGTGTGATGGTAGAGTGTTGTTGAGAGACAGCAGGAATGTAGTGAAAGCACATGTTGAGTATGAGAAAAAGAAGTTGAAAAGAAAGTTGGATCAGAAAAGGGGAAAGGAAGATATTTAACCCTTTAAGACCGGATGAAGCGTCGGCGCTCCCGTTTGTGTGTGTCGCTGTTTGAGCCAATAAAAACTGAACCCATATAGATAGCACAATAATTATTTTGCATACAAAACCAGAGACTTTACACATTCAGATCAAGCCTTCAACATGCTTCTGTTGTGTTGTTTTCACCCTCTGAGTTAGAGTAATATGCATTTACAACAAAAACAGCACAGCCGCTAACTGATTACAAATATGTAGATTTCACGTGCTCTTAGTTTCATGAAAAATGCACAGATCATAGAAAATGGCACATCATTAAAGAAGATTCTCACGATTAAAATGAACCCAAAATTATTGTGTTGATCACAAGATATTACTCATGGAATGATGTAACATACTTGGCTCAAAACATGTCTCTCATCTTTCTGGGATGCAGTGTGTATCCAATGTCCCTGGACCCATCCATGTCCGTTTTCCAATGTGGAATAACACAAAATAGGTATCATCTTAAAGCATACAAACTCAAATTTTTAATGCATCTAAAAATTTTAACTAACCACAACTCCTCATGAGTGCTGAGAAGTGCCTCTAAACCGGAGTTTACCGCCCGTGGGCACCATCTGGCTGCGAAAAAATGCTATCACCACAAAATTTGAACCACGTGCAGCTCACATATAGGAGAGCATCACCAAAAAATAATTTTTCTCCAATCTTATTGCCTTCCTGAGTTATTTAATGTCAATTTTTTTTTTTTAATTATATATATTATAGTTGTAACTTCTCAACACTCGAGTAAAAACAGCCTTTACAGTTAGCACACCAAAGCCTATAGCCTGTCTTGTCCTGTAATGACCGCCATTCCAGAGTTTCATCCCATCAAGGCTGCTAAATCTGAGCCCTCAGCCAAAATGGCCACCGCACCTGAACCCTCAGCCAAAAAGGCTGCCACCCGAGCCCTCAGCCTAGAAGTCTGCTAAATCTGACCGCGCCCTTCCTCGTCCAGGATCCAGAAATGACTCCCTTCCTCATCCAGAGTGCAGAGGTGGCTCCCTTCCTCGTCCAGAGTCAAATCCCTTCCTTGTCCAGAGTCCAGAGGCGACTCCAGTTCCTGACTCTGCTCCAGTGTCCGCTCCAGCGTCTGCCCCAGTCCCTGAGCCCGCTCCAGTTCCTGTGCTCCCTCCCTGGTCATTGGTACTGCCCTGGAGTCCTCTAGTCACCTGTATCACTCCAGAGACCTGCCAAGACTCCAGGGCAAGCACCCACCCCTCCAAATTTCAACATTTTACATTCTGATTTAGCTTAAATGGATTGCACATGTTTTACTGTGTTGCACTGGTTATGTTTTTTTTAGAATGTATTGGGTCAGCAGTGAGGGTCTTCCCCCTGGTGGTGTGTGTTTTAAATTTAAGGTGATAGTAAATATAAAATTGCAGAGATATTAGCAGATGGACAAAACAACACTCTCTATATATTTATGTTGGTGCAAAAGTGCACTAAATACAAGGTAAAACTATTCGCATTCATTGTTGTTTTCATTATTTAATATGTCATGATATTGAAATATGCTGAAACTATAACCTCCATGAGATTAAATCTCTACAGATGCAGACAGACAAAGAGAATGAGAATAAGGGGATGTGCAAAGAGAGAGAGAAAAAGTGTGCAATACAAAATGCACAAGGACAAATGGCTTTGAACATCATTTGTTGCTAAGTGATGATGAACAGCAGCCCTGAACAGACCCATCATCCTCTGAATGTGCTGTTATTTTTCTGAAGTGGCATCAACACAAATACAAAGAGCAATTACAAGCCTGCACCACTAGAATCTGAAAAATTTACAGCCTTATCACACAATGCACACTATTTATTTTCTTTTTTATTTTCCGCTTTTTTTTTTTTTTTTTCCATACACTGTCCTCCTTAGTAAATTAGCAGTCAGTATTAAAATACGCCATTATTAAGTGGTTAACTGACAGAAAGCTTATTTTAAAGGTACTTGCAAATTCACAAAATATCCATGTATAACCACTTTTTACTTTGGCTCAATTATACTTTTAAAAAACAGAGTAGAAATGCACATATTTCATGGAAGATTTTCTGCTGAGTATTGCTTATTTGTTAGGGTGATGATGTGAGAGCAGGATAATTTAAACAACATTAAAATGCTTTAAATTATGTGTAATTTTGTACAGCTGGTGTTTCTGCTATAACTATTGTGAAAGAAAAGTATAAGAAAAAAAAAAAAAGAAGAAGAGAAAATGCACCCACAAGCATTGCCGATTTGGAAGAACCAAGACTGGCCCTACTGCCACAAAAACTTTTATACCATCAAGAATGTCTGTGCAATAAAAAGAAAAGCAATCAGAAGTACTTTTTGCCTCACCGATATTTTATTTATACGTCACCAACAGTCCCTGTCTCAGTCTCTCAGTGTCTTTTAGAAAGGACATAGTAGCCGCTATGTCAACAAAGAACATTCTCAGCTATGTCAACAAAGAACATTCTCAGCGGACGCGCCAAACGGTTTAAGCCTACATGATCGCATCAAGGAGTATAGGATTCTGCTCAACTAAAAGGAAAATAACTCTACAGCCACAGAAGTTAAAACACCAACGGAAATTGATCAGCAAAGCTCCGAAGAGAATCAAGCAAACAATCACCACATAGGTAAGCCTGCTGGGCTTTGTACTAATCAGCTGTGTGGTTTTAGATTGCGCGCAGTTTGAATTGTGAACATTGTTTATCCATTGGTGATGATTGCGCGGTTGTGTTATTGTTCGTTGTTTGGCTTCAGTTGATTTTGTCCACAGCTATGGTGTTTAAAGTTTGATGTTGTTGATCCATTGGTGTTGAAAATAATGTTGCGATTGTAACAGATGTTATATCAATTTATTAATTTAACACAAAATCTCTATCAGTTATTTAATCAATTTGCATAATTATTTTGTATTTTGACAATTCTTTTTATATTGATTTCTGTTATTTGAGCTGTTTTCTATGCGTATACGTTCATTTTCTTCAGTTTGTTGTAAATGTTAAATAATGGTACGTGGCTCCTTTAAGAAATGAGTTCCTGGTGCTTTCCTTCAGTTCGCGGTAAGCGAGTTCTGCTCAAGCTCTATAAGCTTAAAATGTGTTAGTTTCTTGTCATTTAATATCTATTTTTGTGTTAAAAATGAAGTTTAATCTTATTGAAAGGTTATGGAACATGAAGTATGTATTCGTTTTGAGTGTTTGTTAACCAAGATCTGTGGCTAAAATGATCCGTTTTGACTGACAGGCCAATGGCGAAACTGTGAAGAAAGTCCACAGATTGACTCTTTTTCAAAAATTTTTCCTTTTATTCTCCCAGGTATGTTTTATATCCATGTTATATTCCTGTTAATATTGTTTTGAATTCATGAAAAATATTTTATAGTGAGAAAAATGTTAAATATTGTTGATCTGATGTAGTTCATCTGAAAATTGTAATATGAAGTGCAGTTCGCGGTAAGCATGGCTGGGGAAAGGCCAATGGTGAAACTGTGAAGTGTGAGGTGACTTAATTTGGTAATTACTACGCTCCACTGGGAGGCGCCGCTGATTAGCGTTGTGGCTTGTCGCTGCTGTTTTGACATAAAAAAAGCTATGATATGTTCATAGCTATGAGTGTTCATGTGTTCTCACAGAAGTGGACTGATCTCTGCTGTTGCTCTGTTAGGTAATTACGTTAAATAAAATATATTTGAGTCAACTTCCATGAATCGGTGAATTCATGACATGCTGTCAGAAGTGACTCTTTCACCCATCGGACAAGACTGAGGCAGCGACATGGCCAAGTTTCAGGCTCCGGAATTGTTTGACTTCACCCAGCCTTCGGCGTGGCCGACCTGGAGACAACGTTTTAGCCGCTATTGGATAGCTACTAAGCTAGACCAAGAAGATGGTGACTTACAAGTGAATACTTTGTTATATGCAATGGGCAAAGAGTCAGAACCTATCTTTAGCACTTTCACGTTCCCAGATGATGTTGATAACCACTGAGTTTTGAGAAAGTTCAATGAACATTTTGTGTCATGGTGAAATTTGCATGTTATCATTGCTTGTGGCCTCTCTTATCATGTTTAATCTGTCTTTAGTGATTGGCCTTGTTTCAATCACTGCCTGAACATAAGCTTTTACCTCATTCTCAGTATCGGACACAGTACAGTCCTGCAGAGGGTTGTGATGACTGCGACAGATCAGACACAGTTATTTGTTAGTTAACCAGTAGTTTTAAGCTCACTCTGGGGTCTGGCTTCCATCCCCCGAGAAGTTCTACCAGAAAGACTCGGGAAGCAAAGAAACATTTGAATACGATTTATTCAACAGTATGAATGTAAATATCAATGATAAATGATAAAGTTCTTTGGCGTAGGCCCCGTCCATAGTACAATCCGGAGGGTAGCAGACGTTTGCAGATCCTGCCTTAAGATGAAGGCAGGGGCAGAGCCTACCCCCGTTGTATGGACAGGGACCGACCTGGTGGTGGTGGGGAGGATGGGGGTGAACGCCGGCGATGGTATCTGCGAACACAATAGTGGGTGGGAACAGAACTTATATACTCAGGTGACGTGTAATGATTGGTTAGATAATGAGCAATGACGTGCATTAGAGTCTTCCGGGTAGAACTTCCGCTAAACGCTCCCATTTCTACCAGAAAGACTCGGGAAGCAAAGAAACGTTTGAATACGATTTATTCAACAGTATGAATGTAAATATCAATGATAAATGATAAAGTTCTTTGGCGTAGACCCAGTCCATAGTACAATCCGGAGGGTAGCAGACGTTTGCAGATCCTGCCTTAAGATGAAGGCAGGGGCGGAGCCTACCCCCAAAAGAACTGAGAATGTGAAGAAAATACACACCAGTTGGATGATTCTTTGAATGCGTTCCTAAATATTACCAAAGAGAAAGATAATGAATGCACAGACATTAATGAATGTTTAATCATTAACAGAAAGAATCATTATGTAACATTGCCACATTAGGTCAAGCATGAAAGCAAAGTAGGCTGATAGGCCAGCGTATAAATGTGCCATGTAGATCATGTATGATGCCACGATAGGCTATAGTGAGGGGAAGTAGATGTAGATGAATGAGATGTCCGGATAAGCCGAATAAGTCATATAGATGTAAATATCAGGAATATAAACTGACGCCATCACAGGTAGTTTGTCTCAATAGTATACTTACCACAGAAGATTTAAATATAGGATTTTATGATAAGCTATAACCTTACCTAAAGCTTGTTATAAACATAGCCTTGGTAATCCTAGATTAAACACCAAAGAATACCAGTGATGTGAATAGTGATTTGATACTAATGGTCAGAAAGACATTAGTCTGTGATCCTAGAAGACTGCATATGAGGACCATGGTCCATAGAGTTAGCGGTTCGCTTGACCTTGAGTGAGTATAGGGAAAGCATAACGAGTGATATTAAATCATATGAAAACACCACCACCAGTAGTTTGCATTAGTAACGTACTAGTATTAAATTGACAAATAAATTGCATACATAACATTGACAGATAAAGATATGGAGTGAGGCTACATTAATCTGATCAACATGGAAAGACCACAAAGGTCCTGTACCTTGAAAAGTCAATATAGGCCAATTTGAGAAGACCTTGGAGTTACATAAAACAGACTTACCTTGTGGCCGTGAAAGGTTTTAATTATATGAAGAGCTAAGACAGGCCTTTGTGTAGAACCACGATATGCCACTTGATGCAAAAATGAAAACCATTTAATGTGAGGTAATAAGCCATTTTATGTGATGCCAACAATAAGCCCGATAGCCGATGGCAACGATATGCCCGATGCAAACGATTTGCCCGATTGCCGATGGCAACGATATGCCCGATGCAAACGATTTGCCCAATGCAAATGATTTGCCCAATGCAACAATATGCCCGATGGCCGATGGCAACGATATGCCTGATGGCACCGATATGCCCAATGCAAACGATTTGCCCGATGGCAACGACATGCCCGATGGCAACGACATGCCCGATGGCAACGACATGCCCGATGGCAACGACATGCCCGATGGCAACGACATGCCCTGTGAAGCTGAAAGTCATGATAGCCATGATAATGTGATGACAAATATAAACCATTAATGTATGGCAACAATATTCCACGTAAAGCTAAAAGTTATGATGGCCATCGAATGTGAATGCAACGAGAAGTCATTTAATGCAAAGCAATAATAGGTGATTTTATGAGATGTCAACATAACGATATACCTATAATACTAAGTCAAAGGCAATAATAGGCAATTTAGTGTGATAGTATGATATATTCTATGCAACGGAGAAGTCAAGGGGCCATTCTGGGCAGAGCAACAATATGCTATGTTACACGAAAACCATGATTAGGCCGTTATAAGTAAAGGCCACGAAAGGCCCATTATGAATACAGATTAAAGGTCACGATAAGCCAATGATATAAAGGTATGCAATTATGAAGAACGAAGCTGAAGATAAAGTAGAAAACAATGACACCACCGCTAGTAGCTAGCGAGCAATAGTCGACGTAATGTGATACTATGAGTGAATGATCATGAGTCATTTTAAGTAAATAATGAAAAGGTATATATGTTTTCTATGGAAAGACTTATCCAATATACTTAACCATGACTCCCACTCACGGCTAGACAGAACTAAGCAGAGAGAATTCATCTAACTGTTAGAACCTGCTAAAAGAACCCCCAAAGAAATTGACCAGTTCAGAATGACACAAGTACAAGATTACATAATGCATGGGGCAGATAAAAATTGAGAAACCTAGTCGTACGATGCCCTTGCAAAAGGGAAGCACTTTACTTGACAATGCTGAACCTGGCTGAAGCTAGCAAACCTTTGCAAAAGTATAACACCATGAGCATCATTGTTCAATACCTTAGTAAAGAGATGAGGCATTCGGGAGTACCCTGCCAGAAGGGGCACAATGAGCACAAGTGAAATGCTTATGATCAGGCGGGTGCAGAGTAGCCTACGGAACACAGTAACTCTGATGTTCGATGTGTAGTAGGCAGCACAATATCTCACTTTAGATGATTCAATGTGCGCATCCACAAGTCATGACGCAAGGATAGCATAAGAGCACGTTTAGGTCCTGTCAGTTTATGCGCTATTCTGTGTACACGTTAAAGATTAATTGCTTTACCTATGCATCTATTTTTGCCTGGATAGACATGTACATGCAGATTTATGTCAAAATGTCCTTGTACACACAGTGCATATGGCTTGGGTAACGTGAAGAACTGATGTGTATCATTATAGGTTTTCCACGCATTCAATCTTAACTTACATCAGGCTCGCTGCTGTCTGTGTCATTCGTGTTAACCAACAAAGTACAGAGAAATAACTTTGCAGCTTTACAGATGATATGAAAGATGAAACCGCTTGCTCTGATTTTATTTTTAATATAATATATAGAACACTATGTAAATTGTGCGCGTACATATCCTAATGTTACCAAGATTTGTAAATTCAGAGAAAGTCACAAATTTAAAATAACGCCCGTCAATGGCGTAATAACTGCAATTCTGCATTATCCCTGGATTCTTTTTGTACTGCAAAGTAACAAGTCCCTTTAAGACAGTCATTTCACTCGGCGGCCATCTTTGAAATGCCTCTCGGGCCGTTTCTCAATTCCAAGAACGCAGAGTTGGGGACTTGCCAGCAACCTGAAAGAACAAACTCGGAAGGACGCAAGGACACAGACATATTGTTTAAGAATTGAAATGTGCTGCAAACTTGTAGCTCAACTGACTGCCCCAGCATATTATAAGGCTAATGCACAATAAATACAACATAACATCACAAACAAATGTCATAACCTATTAAAAGATTTTTCAAATTATTAGACATTATTTTCATATAATTTTATATATTTTTATTTCACCGTGTGTATTTATGAAAATGAGTAGCCTTAGTGTTACATGCCAATGTTAAGATTTTTTTATATTCCAATAAATATACTGCAGGCTTTCTTCAGGTTATCACTTTATTAAAGTTAAGCGAAACGAACGGTTTACTTTCACGATATCTATGGAATGAAATCGACTGTCCCTTTTTTTGCACAAAGAAAATCTGGTGCACGTGCATGAAGCTGAGCACATAGGACATCTACGGAGACTTTAACTGCAGAAATGTAACACGTACCGGTATTTTTTTTATTTATTTATTTTTTCTCAGAATAAACACGTTTATAAGCAGTATGCAAACGACATAGCCTTATTACCACGCAGGACATAAATCATGTTTCTGCCTCTAACGTTACAAGGGAAGTCACTCGACACTATGCGGCATGCCCAAGTTACAAAGCGTGTCGTTCTTTCTGCTGTTAGACGACGAGTCCAACTCCGCTTTCAAGCGGATCATTCCGAAATGCTATGAATGTAACAATGCGAACGAGCACCGTTCTGTCTCAAATAAATGCGTGCGACTGCACTGTACGGCTGTGCTGATGTATGTAAAGAGCAAAAAAAGTATGATTATACACCCAACGACATCAAAATGCATAAAACGATGAAAATATACTTATCACTGAGATGAGGTGGCTGTTGTAGTGATGACGAGAGAATATTGAAGATTGCTTTGATGATAGCCAGGCCCTTTGATGATACTGCTGAAACGAAATTCGAAAATGGAATCCGCGGGTGGACATGCTGCACACTTAAATTTAGAGACGGCGAATACGATCACTCTCATAGCGCGACCGCTTCAATGAACGTTCAAAATGATAGGCTAACATGAACTTAAATGACTGCAGCATTGTATCCCATCTGAAATAAACATTTTCACATTGTAGTACATCGGACTACCGCTAACAATGTCTTTGTGAATATTTAGATAATCACAATAGGCCTGTACACGCATCGTGAGGAACGCCGGCGATGGTATCTGCGAACACAATAGTGGGTGGGAACAGAACTTATCCACAAGTTTCCTACGCCCCATGAGGCCTTGCGTCAAACGTGGGAGCGTCTTCCGGTTCGAAGTAAACAAGCTGGACGTGACACTCATTCATTCAACAGTTGACAGTCATTCAAGATTTAACGATCCAAACTTGCGAACGTTTGTTTTTGTACTTAAAGATTTAAGATTCCGGCATCAATATTTCAACAATGTTTTACAATAAAAAAAGTTACAGTAATAGTAATGTATTAATTTATGTCAGGAGTGCACATCAATCATGCTAAATCTAACTGATATTTATATTGACATAAAAAGAAAACACAGACCTATTCAGTTGCGCATGCTTCCATTTATTTGCGATCACAAGAATGCACAAAAACAACTCCACTAAGGCTTTTAAATCCAAAGGCTTACACATTTAGAAATATATTGATAACATGCCCTATGTTTACGTCACTTTTCTGAGCATTTCTATTTATTTTCCTCTAAATTATGCGATGATTGCTATCCGAGGATGTATGCGGGATCTCTCTATCCTGATCCTGATCCTTTCAGCCAGAGCAACAGAGGGAGCTCATGAGAAGACAACAGGAGTTATGAGTTATACGAGTTAACCGGAGTGTGTGAATCTGTGAAAAATATGCATTTGTCAGGAATCAACAGGCAGGGAAGAGACAGATAAAACATTAAACCAAATAAATACACGATTATAATAACATAAGAATTGTCTTCATTCCTCAAGCAGTCTCTGATATTTTCCATAAACGTGTGTATTTATTATCGCAGTGGTTAACATAAGAAGCCTTTAGCATCGCATATATGACAGTGGAAACGCGACTGGCTCTGGCACGCACGACACATTAGGAGTAAAATATCACATCGCTTTGGTGCATCAGTGATGGGTGAAGTACAGACAGCGGGTTGTTCATGTATTGCAGGGTCAGGATGCTCTAGTCATGCAGCAGCGCTTTTGTGGAAGGTCAGTAAAGAGCAATTAAGGGCACGAAAACTGTTTATTGTGTTGTGATATTATTAACTAAGAATGTAGTAAACTGAGATGTTGTCCCTGAACACCGTAACGACATCTTGTAAAGATTTGCAACTTTACAAAGTAAACAATGATCCAAAAAACACTTAGCCTCTTCGCTAATTAGCACACAAAATACCATTGGTATGCTACTTCCGCCGCCTTACCGGAAGTTGTACCCACGTTCTCTTTTACAGTAGCGCCCCGCGGAAACAGGTGGATATACTCAGGTGATTTGTAATGATTGGTTAGATAATGAGCAATGACGTGCATTAGAGTGTTCCGGGTAGAACTTCCGCTAATCGCTCCCATTTCTCAGTTACAAGTTTTATTGAACCAATAAATGCCGCATGGAGAGCAGAGAAGAGACACACAAAAATGTGCATCTTTCCTGCATTATCCACACATAACACAGACTCTTTTGCATTAACCCCCTGGAGTCTGAGGCTGATTTGGGGCCTGGAGAAGTTTTGACATGACCTGACATTTGTGCTTTTTTTCAGTTGTCCATAAACATATTAATGGAAAAAGTGTCATTACACTGTATTCAGCACAAACTAGGCTACAATAATATGTGAGGAACATGTATGTACATGTTTGTGTTTTTGAAGGAATAACGTTTATGCGTGGTTATTGAAAAAACAAAAAACTTAAGTCACTGAAATAAAGCCAAAAAATATATATTAAATCTGTGTTCCAAGACTTCTGGGTATTGGAGGTTGTAGACTAGAGTTTTTGCTTCAAAATGAGGTAAAAAGTATGTTGCCTGCTTGTTCATAAAAAACAATAGAGATTTGAATTTTCTAAAACATCTTTTGTCAAGAAACACAGTATGCGTGGAGGCGTGAATCATCATGAATAATGGGTGATTCTCACCTGAGAAGACAAAATAATCGCATAAAAAGCTCTAATGACCTGCATAAATAATGAGCTCTTTCAGTCAGGTAGGCTGTGAAAAAACCCTCTGTGATCATGTCTCAAGCTCATGGTGTATATCAAACATACAGAAAAAACAGCAATACTGTGAAATATTATTACAATTTAAAATAATGGTATTCTATTATATACTTTAAAATATACTGCATTTCTGTGATGCAAAGTTTCTGAACAATTATGCTACCTCTATGGCATTTCATATAGGCATTTAGCTTAAAGGCATGCACATTTGGAGAAATATTGATGAATTCTCATATGTTTGTCAATTTTCTATACAGAGGAGTAATATTTATTCAATATTTATTGTCATCACTGTGAGCACTGGATACTGTGTTTTCAATTCATACTTGCAGCCGGAGGGCGCTCTGTGCATTTTTAGTCCACAAATTCATCTAAAGAAGAACAGAAACCAGGAACTAACGGCATGTCTTCTAGAGGTCGCTAACCATGGCTTTAACATCCAGATAAACACTTTTCAAGACAATAAATACACGAATGAGACGATGTATACATGTATTGACTCAGAATTTGTGTCTGAATAGCGTTCCCTCCGTGGGCATGGCCGCATTAGCGGATAATGAGCTGAATCACGGACTTCTGACATGGCTCTCTTTTCATACAGATTACATAAACAGAATTTTTGTTTTCGATTTGACTTAAACAATTTAAAACCTGACATTTAAACGTTTTTTTTAGACACAAGTCTCATTTTTGTGTCATTAGTATTCACTAAGTTACAGTTCATTTTCTGAGAACTATCAGATTGGACTTCATTCAGAGGGAGAGGAGAGATCACGCATCATGTTAGTTTTCTTTATTTTACAAAAAGCACAACACTGTGTTTTTACTCTGAGTGTACACAAATAAAAGAAGACTGTGGCGACCAGGGCGGGCGAGAGCCGTGAGGGAACGGCGCGAGGCCGGTGGCGCGAGTGTTAATGAGCTTCACCTGGGAGGCGCACCGGCCTTGAGTCCCTCACGGAGGAGCTCCGGGAGCATAAAAGGAGGAGCGACTACCGTGGAGGACGAGAGAGAACCAGGCCTGGACTTTATTTTATGTTTTATTATGTTTGTGTGGCCGGCAGACGTCCGTGAGGGTCTACCGGCATTACTTTCGTTTTGTTCTTTGTTTATTTTATATTAAGGTTTTGTTGAATGTTCGCCGGTTCCCGCCTCCTTCTTCCCATATCTACTAACCGTGTTACATTGGTGCCGAAACCCGGGAGGAAGGAGGGACATGCTGTCGGAGAGCCCTCGCTGCTGAGGGGGATCGCGGTGCTGCGGAGTTCGGGCAGCGCGGGAGTGAAGACCGCGAGAGGCTGCCCGAGGCGGTGGTACTGGAGCCTAGTGAAAGGTGGGACGGAGAGCTCGAGGCCGTGCCCCTGGGATGAGGTGGGGTGGCTGCCGTCCAAGAGGGAGCGGAGGAGTCGCCGCCGTTCGCCGTGGGCCGGAGCCTGCTGCCGTCCACCATAAAGGGGAGGAGCAGGGAACGGGGGACTCGCTGCCGGCTGCCCTCAGTCGGAGGAGCCATCGCCGGCCGCCAGGAGGCGGTCGAGGATCGGGCCGTCCACCGAGCGTCCAGTGCCACCGCATGGCACCGCGAAGAAGAGCCTCTCGGCAGGCTGAGGACCAAGCGGCAGTGTGTCGGGGAACCGGACCAAGAATTTTTTTTTTTTTTCTTTTCCTCTCTCCCCTCTCTCGTCCTGTCGCTCCCCTTGCTTCCGTCTCCTTTCTCTCGTCTCGTCTGTCCTTACCCCCAGGTGCTGCGGCCGCCGAGACAGGCCCCGGGGGGGAGTAGAGCGCAGTCTCGGGAGTACCCCCCGGCCTGCGAGGGGCGATGGGGGTATGTGGCAACCAGGGCGGGCGAGAGCCGTGAGGGAACGGCGCGAGGCCGGTGGCGCGAGTGTTAATGAGCTTCACCTGGGAGGCGCACCGGCCTTGAGTCCCTCACGGAGGAGCTCCGGGAGCATAAAAGGAGGAGCGACTACCGTGGAGGACGAGAGAGAACCAGGCCTGGACTTTATTTTATGTTTTTTTATGTTTGTGTGGCCGGCAGACGTCCGTGAGGGTCTGCCGGCATTACTTTCGTTTTGTTCTTTGTTTATTTTATATTAAGGTTTTGTTGAATGTTCGCCGGTTCCCGCCTCCTTCTTCCCATATCTACTAACCGTGTTACAAAGACATTCTATAGTTTCAATTGATATATTACTTATGTCTCTATGACAAGAAATGACGGAGAATTTTAAGTCTGTTTTGCTGCAATGTGAAAAAAATCCTGCAAAATGCGCCGGCGCGTTTTTCGGACCTCAGGGAGTTAAGATGTGAAATGTATGGCAGATGAACAGTTGTCTGCAGTAAATATGTTCCTACTTGCAAAAATGTGCAAATATTAAAGATTTCTATATGGGTCATTTTTGAAAAAAAATAAACATAATTATTTGTAGAAAATCAAAAACAAGATATTTAATGAATACCTGGAATAAATAAATGACAAAATACATTTATTTCAAAGATTCAATGAAGAAACACTCAACCATGATTGAAATAACATAGGAAATGAATACGGGTAATTTTTGACCCATGTTGTGCATTAGAAAGGTAGTGATACAAAAATGATTTTTATTCAAAAATAAGAAAGAAAAAAAATTAAATGAGGGTTTGTGGTGATCAAAAACAAGTTAATTGAAGAATACCTGGAATACTGAATGATGAAATTAATTTCTGCAAAGATATAGAAAATAAAAACTCAGCCGGGTCATTTTTGACCCATGTGGTGCATCAAAGGGTTTATATTGTCCATTTTCTAAAACATCAGGTTAAAGTTGTAACTGACCCAGTGTTTGGAAATGTACAGGATGTTCCTGTAGCAATGAACAAAGATGTGAAGAAACCTAAACCACATTCTCATCCTGGAATTAAAGGAACCAGCTTTGCTACCACTGTGGTCGCTGCAAGCAAAGAAAGTGAATTTGAAAATATAGGGAAGAAAAAGGTTGGATTTTGATAAGAAAGAATTTCTCTGCTGTAGATGTGCGCACACATTGGGTATGTGTCAGTTGGGAAAACAACCTCACAAAGAGAAGATTGGCTTCTTGAAATAAAGTGGAGTTTATTTTGGCTGTTTGTGCATTGGGAACATCAGCAAAGAGGGCAGAACACATCTTTCTTGTGATGTTCGTGGTTTTAGACACCCAACTTTGCTGCATATCTTTCCCAAATAAAAAGGATACAACTGAGAAGAAATCAAAGATGGCAGTGGATGATGTTTAAGTATCTAGTGGTCTTACTGGGGCTGATGATTATGATTGTAAACTCCTGATTGTTCCTGTACAGATCAAGGCCAATAAAGACAGCAAAACTGTCACTACTTATGCCTTTTTAGATCAAGGGAGCACCGCTGTGATTTGTACGGAGAGCTTAATGAGAAGACTCAATCTCACAGGAACCAAATTGCGGATACTTCTAAGAACTATGGGACAGGAAAAGGATGCGAGTAGTCATGTTATATCTGGAATGGAGGTAGCTGGCTTGAATTCACTTTTGTGAATTACATCAAGTTTATACACAGGAAAGTATGCCTGTTCATCAAGAGAATATACCTCGAGAAAGAGATCTTCCAAGATGGCCCCATTTAAAGAGAATTAATTTACCTGAGATTAAGGCAGGGATTGATCTGTTGATAGGGACAAAAGTTCCATTGGAGGTAATCCACAGCAGGAATGATGGACCCTAAGCAATCAGGACAATGTTGGGATGGACTATGAATGGCCCACTCTTTGGTGACAGCGAGAACACAATGGATTGTGCTCAGCCAGAAGTCACAGTCAACAGAATTGCAGTTGTGAATTTGAAAGACATGTGGCAACAGCATTTTAAAATGGACTTCCCAGAATGTAGTCAAGATGAACAAACTGGCTATTCCAAAGAAGATGAAAAATTAATGGAACTGGAGACAAACTCTGTCAAACTTGTTGATGGGCATTATGAGACTGGCTTACCTCTGAAAAGTAGAGTTTACATGCCAAACAATCGGAAAATCGTGGAGCAACATGCTTTGCATCTAAAGAGGAGACTTTAAAAAGATGATGTCTTTCTTGCTGACTATAAAACCTACATAAAGGATATGGTCTCCAAAGGTTAATCAGAGTGAGTGCCTGCAGAGGATATGACACATAGTGATGGAAAGATCTGGTACATCCCACATCATGGTGTCTACCATCCCACAAAGAAGAACACAGTAGTGGTACAGTATTTGATTGTGAAGCAAGTTTTCAGCGAACATCACTTAATGTGGAAATTCAACTCGTGCATGGACCAGACCTTACCAGCTCTCCAACTGGAGTGGTGATAAGATTCAGAAAGCACCAGTGGTGATCATGGCAGATGTGGAATCAATGCTTCATCAAGTAAGAGTACCAGCAGATGATGTTGATTTGTTAAGGTTTCTTTGGTGGCTTGATGGGGACTTGAGTCAAGATCCAGCTGACTTTAGGATGTGGGTACACCTCTTTAGAGCAACATCATCTCCAAGATGTGCGAACTTCGCTCTTAGGAAATGTGCTCAAGATCATAGAGAGCAGTTCAACAGGGAAACTGTGGATAAAATACATTCATATACATCCCTTTTATGTTGATGACGGTGACAAACTTGAGCATGGATCGGGATTCTCCATCGAGAGAGTATTGGGAATGCAGTGGTGCATTCAGTCTGACGTATTCGAGTTCCTGAGAAGCAGGCGGCCGTGCCGCCAGGCGTGAGGAGGGACCCGGAACTTCAACCAGTATTGCAGAGGCCGCATCTGAAGAAGGCCGAGCTTCAGAACCGGGAAGGCGGAAGCCATCAGCCCTAGCATCCTCTGGAAGAACTTTAGAGGGAGATAGGCTCTGTTCCTGACCAATGCCGCGAGCTGCTGAATGGCCAGAGCACGCTCTGGCGAGACTACAGCCGTCATACAGGCTGAGTCAAAGACTGCACCCAGGAACGTTATACGTTGGCTGGGGAGCAGTGAGCTCTTGGCAAAGTTGACCCTGAGTCCCAGGCACTCAATGTGGCTGAGTAGCACGGATCTGTGATGCTCCAGCTCAGCTCGTGACTGGGCTAGGATGAGCCAGTCATCGAGATAATTGAGAATTGGAAGCAGACATAGAGCTGGAGCGCTTAGGCAGGAAGTGTCGCATGGCCTGGGACGACTTCTGTGCTGCGGTGAAGCGTTCCATAAAGCCCTCTACTGCTGGCCCGAAAAGACCGGAGGGAGAGACCGGAGCGTCCAAAAAGACCGTCTTGTCCATCTCCTTTATCTCGGTCAGGTTGAGCCATAAGTGGCGCTCAAGCACGACCAGGCTGGCCATGGATCATCCAATGGCCTGGGCTGTGGCCTTTGTGGCACGCAGGGCTAAGTCAGTGGCGCTGCAGAGGTCACGGAAGGCAGATGCATCAACGCCGGACTCGTCCAGAGAACAGAGGAGCTTCGCCTGAAACACCTGGAGAAATCGCCATGGTGTGCAGCGCTGAGGCAGCCTGGCCTGTGGACGTGTAAGCTCTGCCAGCCAGGGCAGAGGTGGTCCTGCAGGGCTTGGATGGAATGGCCCTCTTCGTCTTCCAGCCCACAGCTGCGGGGGGACAGAGGTGAGCCGCCACTGCTTCGTCCAGGGGCGGTAGATGCTAGTAACCCTTCTCTTCAGAGCCATCCACAGAGGTGAGGGCTGAATAATGTGTACTACGTAGGCGGGCAGAATATGGGGCGCGCCACGACTTCGTCAGCTCGTCATGAACCTCTGGGAAAAACGGGGCCGAGCATTGGCGAGGGGCCTGGCGGTGACCCGGCAGGAACCACTCATCGAGCGTGTTCCGTGATGGCTCCTCTGGTGGATGCGAAAGAGCTCGGCATCCATACCGGGCTTGCAGTCAATGGGCTCCAGCGAGGGAAGGCGGGCAGGGTCCTCAGAATCACCGGCCCATCCTTCAGTTTCAGAGGCCGCGAGAGACATGTAGTCATCAAGCGGCTCGTCCTCAGAACCGCCGAAGGAGACGAGGTCGCTCGCTTCTGCCGAGGCACGCAGCTCAGGGCGGGAGAATAGGATGTGGGACTGCTCTCTCAAAGGGAAAGGGTGATTATACAATAATAAGAATAATAATCATAATAAAATATTGTTACTGTTGGCCACAGAATAATATTGTATCCAGAATTGGTAAAATACTCTAACCTCAATTTTCGCTGGACGAATAATTGATGAAGTGTTAAATATTAATTCTGAATCATTTACAGTTGATTCAATTCTTATTCCCTGTAACAATTAAATTGAGCTAATAAATGACCTAAGGTCCTTACATGGAAGTGAATTCAGTTTTCGACAGATGATACACTTGGACAGTACTCTTCTTATCACTGTACTTATGCCAGTAATCCAATACTTCTGTCATAATTTAGACAATATATAATTACGACCACCTCCTGGTGTATGTGTCTCAGGATGATATCTGAGATGTGAGAATTCTTGGCCAAAATAACTGGATGTTTGGATTCTTCAGGCATTGATGCCCTACTTAATCGTCCACAAACCCTTAAAACATTTTCAAGAACAGGACAAAGTCCATGAATATGGCTACTTTTCTTTACGCTTTCACCGCTTTTCAAGCTAGCAAGCTCATCAGGAAACATCCTTTCTTGTAAGAGTCTAATAATATCCAATTCAGCAGTCTCTAGTTCTTCTGTTGAGAGGTGAGATCGCTCAAGTTGACCTTTGAAAATCTCCATCTCTCTTTCCACAGAGCTTTGTTGCTGTCCATTCAAATCAGAATCAGCAAAGGCAAGACTCAGTTGTTTCCTCTTCTGACTCAAAAGCAGATTCTTATATCTCAAAATCCAAGCCACTGCTTTCTTTTAACGGAACCAAGAAGATTGATAAAACCTGAAAGCACATCATCCTTTTCTTTGAGCTGTACAGAGTTAATCTCAATGCCTTTCTTGACCTCAGGGTCATCCACTTCAAGCTTTTCAAGTTCATTGAGATTAACAGGCCACTCACTCTCAGGAAGAAGAAGAAAGGCAGGACCTGATGTCCATGTCTTGTTTTTAAAGAATATGTTGACAGTTGATCAGTTCAATGGTTCAAATTACTCACGGTTCGGTTCATATCATGGTTTTATGGTCACGGTTTCGGTACGGTTCGGTATGTGCCGAGGGATAATAGGACTACTGTCAAATAAAAATAAAGAAAATAAGAACAAATAATCAAACTACAAGCAACATCACAAATAAATGGGTGGTTGACATATAAGCCTGAAAAACATTTTTTTTTTAAAAAAAAAAACTTCAAATATTAGGCATAAAAAATATTGAGTTGTGTTGTACTGACTCTTGAATTTCCAAAAATAGTTGTGGTTTTTTAGATTTTGTATTGGAAATTGGATTTATTCACCAATTTGTTGCATTTGTGCCTAAAATTGTCATATGGTGTGACATAAAAGTTATTCTATATAAAATGAAAATGAGATATACTCTCCCTACGTAACTAACTTCACCATAAACCTTTATCATTACTATCTTCAGATTTATTTATTTTTTGGTGCAGATCCAATATATATTGTATTATTTTTTAAACCATCATGCAAAGTAAGACATACCTCTTCAGCCTTTCCAGATATTTTAGATTAATTCTGACAAACTCTGTTATAAATCTAACAAAATGCCTGTGACTCTTGCTGATACTATTTCTCTTTTGGTCAATTGACTTTTTTATGATTTATAACAAAAAAGTAATTTTATTGTCACAATTCTGATTGTCACACCAAATGATATAGTGTCACACTATATGACGAACTGAAAAAAAAAGTATTTTATATGCATTCATCTTTCAATTAATTCAATTAACATTAATAGGACTAAAAATCATGAAACTTACTATCATCATTTTAAAACTTTTAAGATTTTATTTATGAAACATGAGTAAATCAAACTCCATATCATGTCAAGAAACTTCAACATGAACATTTTAAAATTAGAGGACAGTGTGTGTGTTATAACTGTTAAAAAATATCAAATTTACAATTAGCCGAATGTTTTAGATTGAAAATTCATAGACTATTATAGTATTAGTAAAAATGGATACCCATGGGATAATAACAGATTCACATGGGATCTTTAAACCTCAGTGGAAGCTGAAAAGGTATAAAGAGAAGAAACAAAGAGGAAAACTCAAGGCATTCAGTGTGCACTCCCTTCCTCCTTCAAGAGATGAGAAAATGATAGAGATGTGGAGAGACACATAAAAAGAAAAAAAAAAGAATTGAATTGAGTCTTTCCCTGTATTTTTGTGTCCTCTCTTTACTTGACATTTCTGCCTGACACAAACAAAAAATTGCATCTTTTAATATGCAAAGTATGGCAAACATGGTGAAAACGTTTAAATTAAGTATACATTTGAAAATCAACACATTAAAGGGTTAGTTCACCCAAAAATGAAAATAATGTCATTAATTACTCACCCTCATGCCGTTCCACACCCGTAAGACCTTCATTCATCTTCAGAACACAAATTAAGGTATTTTTGATGAAATCCAATGGCTCAGTGAGGCCTGCATTGCCAGCAAAGTCACCAAACCTCTCAAGATCCATAAAGGTACTCAAAACATATTTAAAACAGTCATGTGACTACAGCGGTTCAACCTTAATGTTATGAAGCGACGAGAATACTTTTTATGTGACAAAAATAACAAAATAAAGACTTTTCAACAATATCTAATGATTCAAAACACTGCTTCATAAAGCTTCGAATTAGTGATTCAGGTCGCATATCAAACTGCTAAACTGTTGAAATCACATGACTTTGGCACTCCAAACCACTGATTCGATTAGTAAATCTCCGAAGCAGTGTTTTGAAATGGGCCATCACTAGATATTGTTGTAAAAATGTTATTATTTTGTTTTTTTGTCACACAAAAAGTATTCTTGTCACTTCATAACATTAAGGTTGAACCGCTGTAGTCACATGACTGTTTTAAATATGTTTTGAGTACCTTTCTGGATCTTGAGAGATTTGGTGACATTTCTGGCTATGTAGGCCTCACTGAGCCATTGTATTTCATCAAAAATATCTTAATTTGTGTTCTGAAGATGAATGAAGGTCTTACGGGTATGGAACGACATGAGGGTGAGTAATTAATGACATTATTTTCATTTTTGGGTGAAATAACCCTTTAATTGGATGGGTAATTTAATGTTCACCATTAATTTTTTACAATATGTTTTGATTATTTATTTATCATCAGAAAAAGGGGTATGTCATATTGTGTGACAAATGTACCATATGGTGTGACCTGGAAAAAACGGTCACACCATATGATACGGTGTCACACCATATGATGTTTTGCTCAGTTAAGATAATCTCTCGGTTAACTAAAAACAGCTAGCTTATACTTGGCATGTAAATTGCCACATGACAGCAATGATTTTTAAGAATGAGTAAAATTTGTAAAAAGTGTTTCATTTTTATGCAAATAATGTCACACCATAAGACACAAAACTTTGACCACTAGTGAGCTAATCAGACACAGAGCTTTTTAAGTAAAAATAAAAAAGTCAGAACTCGCCTCATGACCCTCAAAACCACCTTAGAGATGACAATGCAACGTCCTGGTTGAGTGTGGACCTCTGCTTCATAATGTTGTCCAAATTATTGCCCGTTCAAAATATAGATTTTAATGTCACACCATATGATGCCCATTTTACAGACAAAATGTATTTGGCCAGAACTTGCTTAAAAATCATGCACAGACATCAGCAATTTCTTTGTTCATTAAAAATGCCTAATTCTGTTATTTAAACTGTAAATCTACCAATTATTTATACTTTGCTGAGATATATTGTCATATTAGTAAAGTCACACATAGCCCGGACAGTCACACCATATGACAATTTTGATGTTTAGATCAAAATTTGAAGTATTGGTCTTCATACACCAATTAAAGCTATGGTACGCTGTAGTAATATCTTGTTAGAGGAACAACATAAGGATAAACATTTTTAAAAAATACCCATTTTCTTTAGTAAATGACATTATGGACAGGTAGAACTGTACGTCATGTCATCCACCCAAATACAATAGAGCAAATATTAAAAAAAAATAAAAATAAAAAATAAACAATGCTTTTCAGGTATCTAACAGTAGTTTTCAGGTACAGAAAATGGATAAAGTAATCAAATATAAAATAAGCCTAACACTGCATATTATCTTCACCGTATAAATTAAATAAAGATTAATCATTATTGAAGTTACAAAAGCTATTCAGTCAATAGCAGTGAGTGATTTCTTTGTCATTTGGTGTTTGATTTAACATTAAAAACACAGGCAGCAGGAATAGTTCCCTTTCGAAGGGAACTCCACTTCGCGTTGAACAGAGCGCATTGGGGAACCGTCACGTGACCCAGGTGTCGAAAGCACTATCCAACAACTCCAATTGCTATTGGCCAGCGACAGCCTATGACGTCATACGGTGCGACCCGGATGTATAAAGGGAGCGCCTGGAGAGACAGTCACTATCTTTTTCGTCTTTCGGGACTGTTTGTGTCGTTGCACTGCACTGTTTTCTCCAAGTGAGTATTTCTGATCTAGCTATGTCTGAGGACAAAGTTAAACGTTTTAGGAAGTGTGCGGATCCTTGCCCGAGGTTTTTGACTCCGGAGGATCCTCACACCTTATGTGTCATCTGTTTGGGAGAGGAGCATGCACGGGCAGCGTTTGAGGATGCTGGCTGTGAGAAATGTGAATGTTTTCCTATGAAAACGCTCCGTTCCCGCCTGGCTCTCTTCTCGAGGGAAGAGACGTCGACACCTGTGCCCGGTGGATCCGGTCCCGCTCGCGCTGAGGCCGAGCGGCGGCTGCATTCATGGGGCTCACAGGTGGAGCTCGCCGCCAAGTTTGAGAGAGGTGTTTCAGTCTCTCAAACTCAGGCGGCGGCTGGCGGGGATGAGCTCCTGGATGACGATGATGTCCTTTCCTTGACATCATCGGATCCAGGGGCGAGTGCTCTTCTTTCGGAAAGCCCCCGAGAGCAGGAGGTGGCTATGGAGGAGGAAGAAGGGACCGAGGTCGCTTCTGTTTCCTCCAGGCCCCCCTGTCCAGCATATGTTGAATTACTGGAGGTTGTGGAGTGCGCCTCCGGCAGGCTGCAGCTGCCGTGGGAGCGCGTGAGAAGAGAGCCCGCTCGCGGCAGGCTGGACGAGCGGTTTCTCTCCGATCACAACCCTGTAATTCCAGTGAGCCTTCCATTCCTTCCGGACCTGCATTCTGAGGTTAAGAAGGCATGGAAGAACCCGTATTCAGCCCGGATTCATCTGCATCAGCGGGGGAATTTCGCTGATGTGGAGGGATTGGGCCAGTACGGGTATGTGTCGATGCCTCCCATTGACGAGACGTTCGCGAACTATCTCGCCATGGGCAGTGCACCGACACTTAAAGCTCCGGTTCTGCCGTCCAGACCCCTTAGAATGACATCTCCTCTGAACGGCAGAGCATATGCTGCTGCAGGTCAGGCTGGTGCTGCTTTACACACTATGGCGGTGTTACAAGCATACCAGGCTGACCTGCTGAAGGACCTGGATCTGGGGCAGGGTTTGTCCCCTGAAGCGGTGGCTGAGCTGCGCCACACCACAGATCTCGTTCTCCGGGCCACCAAGCAGACGGCCGCCTCGATTGGTAGATCGATGGTGGCTATGGTGGCCACGGAGAGGCATCTGTGGTTGAACATGGCGGACATCGGGGAGAGAGAAAAGGGCTCTCTCCTCGATGCCCCGGTCTCGCCATCTGAACTTTTCGGCGGTTCCGTTGAGACGGTAGTCGGGAAATTCAGGGAAGTGAGGGCGCGCTCAGCGGCATTTAAGAAGTGCATTCCGCTCAGGTCCGATTCTGGGCCCAGACAGCCGGGAGGCTCTGGCCCGCCTCGAGCCGAGGCTCAGAGGCAGGGTCAGAGATCCAGTGTCGCCGCTCGAGCGCCTCCTCCACCACGGAGTAAGTCGCAAAAGCGACGGGATGCGAAGAGAAGGAGAGGTGATCTGAGGGAGGTGATCAATCGCCGGCGCGATCAGCGTCGCTGATTGATCCCCTTTCCTGGCGAGGGAAATTTTGTTTTGGTTAAAATTTCCTTCGCCCCTTCTCTTTGTCCTCCCGGGTTACATTTTTAACTATGCACGTTCGGGATAACACCTTTGAACAGTCAGGCCGGTGGCCGGCCAATGATGAATTTTCTTTCTGAAGGCCCGCCTTCTGGCTTGATAGTGAAAAGGTTCGGTGGTTTACGGAACCAGGGATATCGTGCTTCCCCTTTGATAAGGAATGAAGACGGATTCTTTGGTCTGTGAGCCACGGGAAGGTAAGACAGGGTTTGGTTTAAATTTGACCTTGTTTTTAATTCCTGTTTCATTTCCTGAATGTGTAACAGTAATGTGTTAGGGGTTCTTTGGGCAGAACTGGCTGAGATTGACTGATCAAGCCACAAAATGGCTGCTGTTCAGTTTTTCTCTGTATGCTCAGCCGTTTGGCTATCTTCAGTATAGTTTGAGCTGGCACTCATCACTTCAGTTGCTTGGGCTAGGACTGTGGTGCATATGGTATATGTGGAGTTAAGTTCTCATATGTATTGTAGTTCTGGCCTCCTCCTGAGGGAGTGGCCTGTTTTCAGTCTGCCCATATTATCCCCTTGCTATAATATGTAGGTGCAATAATGAGTGTAACAGCTAAGTTTAGACTATTTTGTTAGAACCTGATGCTGTTTTCTCAGGTGGTAGGCTATATGTTGTCTAGGCCCCACTCTCTAGAACGTTCATGCTGTGAGAAAATGTTCTCTTCCGAGCTCCTTGTTTTCCTTGAGTTGATGATGCAATTAGCTCCGTCCTTTAGGCTTGGAACAGATTTGAGAATCTGTGGTTGGGATACATTTTTCTCCTTTTTCTTGAAGCATGCATATCAAAGTTCCTTTGAAGTTCTAGACGTTTGCCCTACATTTGTATGTGAGCTCTATATGCTGCCACAGGTTGACACCTGCTTTTGTATAGTAGGCCCTTTTTGAGAAAAGCCTGGCCTCTATCTGAAAGTGTTTGGTGACCCCCCTTTAAGCCCCGGCTAGGAGAGTTTTTTTGTTGTCACAGAGTGCTTCACCTGTTGGTTTGCATACTCAGGGTGGCTAGATCACTTTCTGTTTAAAGTGTGTATCTGTCAGCTCCCTTTCAGTTATCTGTCTGTAGCAGCTATATTGCATATACGGTGACTGTAGGCTAGTTTGTTTAGCCTCTTTCCAGGTAGCAATAAGTCAAGTCAAGTCAAATTTATTTATATAGCGCTTTTACAATTGGTAATTGTTTCAAAGCAGCTTTACATATTAGAAGCACAGAAAAAAAGGGAAGTGGTTAAAACTGTACAAACAAGCGTGGTAATATGTAACATATACAAGATGGTGCTACATTAAGCCAATGTCGGCTGACTTCCAGGGGTGGAAAAAAACCCCTAGGAGAAAAACCCAGCGTGCTAGCACTGGGAAAAAAGTCCTAGGAGGGAAAAAACCCCTTGGAAGATATATATATGTAAATGTATATGGAGATCAAAATCTGAATTGTACATTTTTATTATAGAGATTAAAAATCGATTATATATAAATATATGTAAGCGGACACAGGGATTAAAAATCTGAATTATAGATGCAGCCAGAATTGGATCTTTAGGCCCATTGTCTCCTGGGCTACGTTGTAGTCAGGTCCAGACGCAGGTTCTCCATCTGATCTGGATACGGCCTGGATCCAGCACCCGGCAAACCTCAGGATAAGCAGAGAGACAGATATTAGCCTAGATGCCATTCTTATTCTGATGTACAGGTATATCTAGTGTTATAGGAAATGTTCTCGGTTCCGGCCGACCTAATTATTGCAGCGTAACAATCCTTTAACGGATTTGAAAAATGTTAATGTATTGATAATGTGTTATGTGTATGCAAGAGCAAAGAGATGTGTTTTTAGTCTAGATTTAAACTGACAGAGTGTGTCTGCTTCCCGAACAATGCTAGGAAGATTGTTCCAGACTTTAGGTGCTAAATAGGAAAAGGATCTGCCGCCTTCAGTTGATTTTGATATTCTGGGTATTATCAACTGGCCTAAATTCTGAGATCGCAATAAACGTGAAGGACTATAATGCATTAAGAGCTCACTTAGGTACTGGGGAGCTAAACCATTTAGAGCTTTGTAAGTAAGTAGCAAGATTTTAAAATCTATACGATGTTTAATAGGGAGCCAATGTAATGTTGACAGAACTGGGCTAATATGGTCATACTTTCTGGTTCTAGCAAGAACTCTAGCTGCCGCATTTTGGACCAACTGTAGTTTGTTTAAAAGCCGAGCAGAACAACCACCCAGTAGAGCGTCACCATAATCTAGTCTTGAGGTCATGAATGCATGAACCAACTGTTCCGCATTTGTCATTGAGAGCATATGTCGTAATTTAGATATATTTTTTAGATGGAAGAAGGCGGTTTTACAGATACTAGAAACATGACTTTCAAATGAAAGATTGGTATCAAAGAGCACACCCAGGTTCCTAACTGAGGACGAAGGTTTAATGGAGCACCCGTCAAGTGTTAGAGAGTATTCAAGGTTTTTTCGTGAGGAAGTTTTTGGTCCAAAGATTAGGAAATCAGTTTTTTCTGTATTTAATAATAAGAAATTTCTTGTCATCCAGTTTTTAATGTCAGCTATGCATTCTGTTAGTTTTGTGAATTTGTAGGTTTCGTCAGGGCGCGAGGAAATATAGAGCTGAGTATCGTCAGCGTAGCAGTGAAAACTAACACCATGCTTCCTAATTATTTCTCCTAAGGGCAGCATGTACAGAGTGAAAAGCAACGGTCCTAATACTGAGCCTTGTGGTACCACATATTTAACCTGTGATCGATATGACATCTCTTCATTTACTACCACAGACTGATAACGGTCAGATAAGTATGATTTGAACCATGCCAAAGCAATTCCACTAATGCCAATATAGTTTTCAAGTCTTTTTAAAAGAATGTTATGATCGATAGTGTCAAAAGCAGCACTGAGATCTAATAACACTAATAGAGAAATACAGCCACGATCGGATGATAGGAGTAGATCGTTTGTAACTCTAACGAGAGCAGTCTCAGTACTATGGTATGGTCTAAATCCTGACTGGAAATCCTCACAGATTCCATTTCTTTCTAAAAAGGAACACAGTTGTGTTGAAACTGCCTTTTCTAGTATCTTTGACAGAAAAGGTAGATTCGAGATTGGCCTGTAATTTACTAAATCTCTCGGATCTAGTTGAGGTTTTTTAATAAGAGGTTTGATAATAGCCTGCTTAAAGGTTTTTGGCACGTGTCCTAGTGTTAAAGATGAATTAATTATATCAAGAAGTGGACCTACGACCTCTGGAAGCATTTCTTTCAGTAGTTTAGTCGGCATTGGGTCTAACATGCATGTCGTTGATTTTGATGATTTGATAAGTTTAGATAATTCTTCCTCTCCTATAGCGGCGAATGATTCTAGTTTTACCTCAGGGACACTACAGTGCACTGTCTGAAGAGAAACTGTAGACGGTTGCATGTTTATAATTTTCTCTCTAATATTATCAATCTTGCAAGTAAAGAAGTTCATAAAGTCATTACTGCTGTGCTCTATGGAAACGTCAGCAGTTGAATCTCTGTTTCTAGTTAATTTAGCCACTGTGTCAAATAAATACCTAGGATTATGTTTGTTTTCTATTAAGAGATTTGAAAAATAAGTAGATCTAGCATTTCTTATGGCTGTTCTGTACTCAATCATTTTTTCTTTCCACGAAAGGCGAAAAACTTCTAGTTTTGTTTTCTTCCAACTACGTTCAGCTTTTCTAACAGCTCGTTTTAGAGCCCGAGTGTGCTCATCATACCACGGCGTTGGATTAGTTTCCTTAATCTTCTTTAGACGTAAAGGAGCGACCGCATCTAATGTGCTGGAAAAGAGAGAGCCAATAGTTTCTGTTGCAGCATCGAGTTCTTCTAAGTTGTCAGGTATACTAAGGCGATGAAACTGCTCGGGGAGATTATTTATAAAGCAATCTTTAGTGGTCGACGTGATTGTTCTACAATATTTATGGCTGGGTGGTGGTTTTTTAGCCTTGGCTAATTGTATTATACACGAGACTAAATAATGATCTGATATATCGTCGCTCTGCTGTAGAATTTCAACAGCATCAATATCTATTCCATGCGACAGTATTAGATCTAGGGTATGATTACGAAAATGAGTGGGTCCTGACACGTGTTGTCTAACTCCAGTAGAGTTTAAAATATCTGCAAATGCCAATCCAAATGCGTCTTTATTATTATCTACATGGATATTAAAATCACCAACAACAAGGACTTTATCCGCAGCCAGTACTAACTCTGATAGAAACTCAGCAAATTATTTGATAAAGTCAGTATGGTGCCCTGGTGGCCTGTATACAGTAGCCAGCACAAATGTCAACTTACATAATGTTACATAAAGCACCATCACTTCAAAGGAATTATATTTGAAATTCTTTTGAATGATTCTGAATATATTACTATAAATTACAGCAACACCTCCCCCTTTGCCTTTCTGTCGAGGATTGTGTCGATAATCATAACCTTGAGGACTAGATTCATTTAAAGTAATGTAATCGTCTGGTTTTAGCCAGGTTTCTGTCAAACACAGCAAGTCTAGTTTATTGTCTGTGATAATTTCATTTACAATAAGTGCTTTACGGAAGTTTTTTGTATTTACTAGTTCGAGGTACAGACACAGTCTCTATGTGATAATATCTAGGTGAAAGTGTTTCTATGTGCTGTGAATTATCTGAGTTCTGTGACGTGAGGCGGCTAGCAGACGGTCGGTTTAGCCAGTTTGTCTGCGTCCTGATCTGGGCCCTGGTTTGTCATGTTTCAGCTCTAAGACTCAATAATGTTGTATTGGCTGTTTCATGGATATCAGTGCTCACATACTGTGTTTACACTGCTTCAGGCCCTGCAGCATGTTTGTTTGAGGTGGTAGGCTTCATTAGCCTCCCTTAGACCATGTTGGTTGTTTCGGTTCCCTTTAGTCACAGAACTTAGGGTACTTTGCCTGTTTGGAAAGTGTAGCTTAGCACAGGTTGTAGTTAGCTTCCCATAGCTAGTGGGTTAGAGCTGGTTCCCTGTAGCTTGGTCCCCTGGAAACTCACGAGCTGAAGCCTTGTGTCATTGAATCGGTAGGCCTCTTCTGGCCTCCGTTTTAGTTTACATATGGGCACAGTTTGTGTTTTTCTGCGCGGCTCAGGATGAGATGTCAGTAGTGAAACCTTACTGAGGTTTGGTTTAACTTATTGTTGCCTCTTTGAGTCGATGATTCTAGTTGAGCTAAGGGCCACCTAGGGATTAGGTTGGACCTTGTGCTCCTGGAAACGGCCACAAGACTTACGCTGTGTGTCTTGAAGGATGCTAGCCTGCGGGCCGCCCTTTTTTGGATACACTAGTGTTTGTTTAGGTGTATTTCTCTCTGAGAACTACTTCTATACACTTTCATTGGCCAGGGGCCCAAGTGGTAGATTCAACCCCCTCTTTTGCGGGCTATTTACCAGGCTTGGGACCTAAACACTGCCACGAGCTGATACCACGTGTCTGTTGAGGTTATAGGCCTTCCAGGCCTTCCTTAATACGCGTTGGTGTACGCTGTACTCCTCTTGCTTAAAGGGTAAAAGGTACTTTTACTGAGTACACTGCTCATCGGATTGTGTTGGGTGGATTATCATAAGAGCACTGTGCAGCTTTCTATTGCTGCCATGGAAGTTGTCTGTCTGCCGCCGGCTTAGACAGATGTTCAGAATGGCTTTACCAGAAACAGGCCTCTTTCTGAAGTTTACTTCTGTCTTTATGTATATAGAACTGTTGTCATGTTGTAGCCCCTCTCGGGCCTCCATGAGTATGTGCTCTTGGCATAGTCTACCTGTTAGGTGAGCTCTGCGCTTCCCCTTGGGGTTTGTAATAGTGCTTAGCTCCCTAAGCTGATTATGATGGTTTGGCCTTGATCAGGCCCCGTCTTAGGTGTCAGCCCCAGGCTGGTTTGTGCTCCCCTTTTCAGGGTTTTCAGCGCACAGCCTCCTCAGTGCGTTAATTAAGCACTGGGTAGATCCTAGGTGAGCGGATTATCTCCCCTCGATAAGAGGGTTCATAGCACTCAGCTGAGTTCTGCTCTCCAGGATGCCCGTCTCTACGCATGGGTCTGAGCTGGTTTCTGCCTTTCTGCAGTCACTCTTACCTACTATCTTCCTGAAGAATGCGTTTTAGAGGCTCTGTATTCAGACAGGGTTGGCCTGAACTGAGTCTGTTCCCTGAGAAGACCAGGTCGGCCTCTCTGGTGGCAAGGAGGGTGACCTTGCTCCCCTCATGAGTGACTGGCCGAGGGTCCCTTTGGTTCCTTGGCCACATTCCCTTAAAGGAACCACTTTTCTCACAAGAAAATTTGGTTCTAGACGCCTTAGCGTTTCTCTAGGTTCTATTTGTTAAAAGAGAAAGGTAGAAGCCTGTGGGAAGGTCAGCTTGGGCTGTTGGCCAAAGGGAATGCTGTCACTGACAGCCTGGTGTGACCCGAGGGGGAGTTGCTGGGCAGTTTGAGAACTGCCTTGAGGTCTTTGCCTCAGCCATATTTTTTGGCAGGCACTCCCCTTCAGCATGGCGGCGTGGGTATATCGTTCCCCAATGCTTTCTGTTCAACGCAGAGTGGAGTTCCCTTCGAAAGGGAACGTCTCAGGTTATGTATGTAACCATAGTTCCCTGAGAACAGGGAACGAGACTCTGCGTTCCTTTGCCATGCTTTAGGTTGCCTGCCTTCAGAACAGTCCCTCAAGACGATAAGATAGTGACTGTCTCTCCAGGCGCTCCCTTTATACATCCGGGTCGCACCGTATGACGTCATAGGCTGTCGCCGGCCAATAGCAATTGGAGTTGTTGGATAGTGCTTTCGACACCTGGGTCACGTGACGGTTCCCCAATGCGTTCTGTTCAACGCAGAGTCTCGTTCCCTGTTCTCAGGGAACTATGGTTACATACGTAACCTGAGACGTTTTTCCCCCCTTTAACCCTTTGAGCGGTATGGTCCCACATATGGGAGTTTTATATCTGTACCCCTGGGCGTACGGCCCCACATATGGGATTTCGAACGTTCAGCGACGTCACATACTGCCAGTTTCAAACTGTGTTTTCGTGCTCTGGCGCGCAGCTCTTGTCATATATCACAACTATGCAGTGTTTTCAGCTACATAACATTTCTTTTAATGTTTCAATACGCATAAGCACTATTAAAACAATATATTTAGAGTTTATAAAATACACACTGATGTCAGACATCAGTGAAAGGCGCAATAACAATCCATTCAAATACAATTTGCCGACATTTATTCATATCAGACACACATAAGTAACTACAAAGTTTACTCTATTATTCTTCCAGTTCACCAGCCACTTACTTGCATATATTTCAGGAGAAACTGATGAATTCACCTGCTGTAAATCCGACTGACAGGATTAATATAAGCTTTAAAGGTCCCGTTCTTCGTGGTCCCATTTGAAACATGGGATCACGAAGAACGGGACCTTTAAAGCTTATTTTCTCATCTTTAACAACAACATTACACACTAACTAGAGTATAAATAAAATCTGTAAAATTTTCATCCCGCAGTCCAATCACCTTTGTTTGGCCTTCCCAGGGATGCTGTACTTTGAGATTAATGGTTACAATTTATGTTTAACTCGATTCCCGAAAATTATAATTGTGGTATCCTTACTGCAATAGTTAATGTTGGACTGCATTGCACATAATGGCCACAAGAGGGGACTATGTTTATGTATATGGCTGTTTTCCGTATGAGGTACTCTTCTGAGTGAGTGCTAACGTTGTACATTTTCTGTCGCTACTTGTGGAGATTAAAGAGTTCAGTCTCTCGGGAATTATTATCTTTTGTGTTCATTCGGCACAACACGACAATAATCCACATGTAAAACTATGTGCAGCACACGTTATGGTAAGAGGCGTGACCTTTCCGGGCAAGGAGAGCTAAGCTGCTGTCGAATCACAACACAGGAACCGCTGGCACAATCAGAACTCGTTACGTAATTCTGAAGGAGGGACTTCATAGAACAAGGAAGTCATCAGCCCGTTTTTATGACAGTGGAAACAGCGGTATACAGATAAGTAAATTATGTGAAAAATACTGTGTTTTTTTACACGCGAAACATGATGACACACATGTTATATTGCACACTATAAACACAATCAAAGCTTCAAAAAAACACGAAAAACGGGACCTTTAAAATGATATCCTAGTCTTCATACCTTGAATGGTTTTAAAGATATACCCATTTGAATTATGGTTGTCTGCCCTCTTTTTCAAATTGAAAACCTGAGAAAATCGCTTTTAAAGTTTTTTGCCCGTTTTTTTGTTGATATCTTTTAAAATCCATTGCATTAAAAGGGATAAACTATTTATTTTACAGCTTAATTTGACCAAATACATGTTATATAAATGCTAAATCAGGCTGAAGCTCAAATTATTTGAAAGTATTTATTGAGTTAACACTTTAAGACCTGAAGGCTTTTTCAGAGTTTTTTTTTTTTTTTTTTCTCTGAGCGACACACTCAAAAGTAAAGACTCATAACTCAAAAACTCTAGCAAGGAGAGTCAAAGGGTAGGTACCATTTGATAGAAAACATTTTAAATTTTAAGAAAATATAAATTACATTACATTTGGACATTTTCTTGCTGAGAAACAGCTCATAAAAGCTGATTTTTAAATATTTTTTCTTTTTTTTATTTGACATGGAGTAACTCAGGAACACAATAAGATCGCTAAAAAAATATTTTTTGGTGATGCTCTCCTATATGTGAGCTGCATGTGGTTCAAATTTTGTGGTGATATTATAAAGAATAGTTTGAAAAATTGGCGCCAACGGGCGGTAAACTCCGGTTTAGAGGTGCTTCTCAGCACTCGTTAGGAGTTTTTCAAAATAGTTAGATGCATTAAAAAGATGAGATTCTAAGCTTTAAAATTATATCTATTTTGTGTTATTCCACGTTAGAAAACGAACATGGATGGGTCCGGGAACATTGGATACACACTGCATCCCGGAGAGATGAGAGACATGTTTTTAGCCAAGTATGTTAAATCATTCCGTAATATCTTGTGATCATCGCAATATATTATATTGATTTTGGATTCGCTTTAATCTTGAGAGTCTGCTTTAAATATTGATGTGCCATTTTTATGATCTGTGCATCTGTGCACGTGAAATATACATACTGTATTCAGTTAGTGGCTGTGCTGTTTTTGTTGTAAACGCATATTACTCAGACTCATTAGAGGGTGAAAACAATGCAACAGAAGCATGTTGGAGGCTTGATATGAAAGCTTAAAGTCTCGGGTTTTGTATGCAAAAAGAATTTTTGTGCTACCTATATGGATTCAATTTTTATTGGCTTTTAAAGAGAGACACGCAAATGGGAGTTTTATAAGGCGCGCTAGTCTGACAGGGGGATGGCTGGACCGATCACGTGCCTGTCAGTCGAAACTAGTGATGTCCAGTTCGCGAACGAATCGTTCTTTTTAACCGGTTCTTTTCAGTGAACCGGTCGAACCAGTTCACCAAATCGGTCTGAATCGTTCCAAACAGTTCACATCTGCAGTTAGCAAACACGAATCCACAAATTACTAAAGTTACTCACTTTTTGACGTGCCTGACCTCTTGAAATAAATCAACATCCTGGAGTTATTCAGTTAATCCTACAGTAAACTGACTTGCTTCACCTGCTGTGAAGAGAGAACTGATGATGATGGGCACGAGCAGCAGAGCAGCTGATATGAGTGCGCATGCGCGTCGCACACGAACGAACATACATGGGCTGTTTCTCAATTCTAAGAACGCAGAGAACGGACTTGCGTTCTCGTGGAGTCCGGTCTTGCCAGGTGACCTTGAAAGAACGATCTCGGAAGGACGCGAGGACAGAGAACGCATCATTTGAGAATTGAGATGTGCTGCGATCTTGTTGCTCAACTGACCAACTGACCGTCCCAGCATATTATAAGTGGCTAATGCACAGTAAATACAACATAACATCACAAACAAATGTCATAACCCGTTCAAAAAAAATATTTCATATAATTATAGACATTGTTTTCATATAATTATCTTTTTATTTCACCGCGTGTATTTATGAAAATGAGTAGCCTTTGGCTGTTATGCTTTGTCAATGTTAAGATTATTTTTTATATGTCAATACAAATACTGCAGGCTTTCTTCAGGTTATCATTTTATTAAAATTAAGCAAAACAAACGGTTTACTTTCACGAGCCGTCACGTATTTGCGAGCTTGTAGCTGGAATCTCACGAGAACTTCAAAGCTTACAGGCTTCCGTACGTCGACCACCGCAGCGTCTTCTGGGATTTTTAACGGTTCGATTCCCTCAAGTTTGCATTCGATGCATCCTCGATATCAAGAACACATCCGGGTACTTTCATGCGTCCTCCGTTCTTGCGTTCTTGAGTATTGGAATGAACTTCGACGGTTGATGATGACGTAAAGCAAGAACACAAGGACGCAAGATCGCTGAAGAACGCATATTGAGAAACAGCCATGGCCTGTCACCGTTCTCGTTCTCGAGTCAAGATTGCAACGGTTTTCGGATCATCAGTAACCGAGAACCGCTTCCATCGGACATGTCCGATTTGAGAACCGGTGAGCTGATGATACTGCGCATGCGTGCAATTTTTCAAGAGAATGAAAAGCACGTTAGTCAAGTTTTGTTGAACATCGGACAGTGTGATAATATAAAACATACTGGAAATATGTTTATGACTTAATTCAAAATACAAAACGTTTATTGTGCTTTTCCAAATACACCATAGCAGATTAATAGCATAACATATTGTACATAATACATAATAAACTACATGCAAACATGAACATGATAATATTTTGTACACAGATCAAACTAATGTTCAGAAATAGTTCTACAAATTATTATTTTTTTATATTAATGTTATTTTAAAAGCAATATAGTGAAAGTTGTGCAGCTGTGATTTCAAGTTATTTATTTTTTTTAAAGATTGGAAACATTTATTTGTTTCATAAATAATCCATGGACAGATTAATTTCTAAACAAGGTGATATAAAGATAAAAAAAATATGTAGTCAAACTACAGCAAGAGCAAACAAGCAACTTTGAATCGCTCTCGCGGTTCTCGAATCTTAATCTCGTTCTCGAGTAGAACCAGTTGCTACGGTTTTCAGATCATCAGTACACAAACGAGAACCGCTTCTTTCGGACGTGTCCGATTTGAGAACCGGTGAGCTGATGATACAGTAATGACTGTCACAGCACCGGCTAACTAGGACAACTGCTATGAGAGGACTCGAATGAGGGGCAAATCTGGCGAAACGTAAGTTTATTTAATTACAAATAAATCATAATGTAAGAGGATCATGGTTTCTGCTCTGATGAAGAATTTATTCACTTTATAACTGTAAAACTTTGTTTGCACATCACTGCCTGTATATGTTATGTGTTTGGATGCTTTAGATGCAAAACTAAATTGTAAGAAACGTTTCAGATTATAATGTTTTAGGTGACTGATGTTATGATTACTGACTTTATATATTTGAATGTGTTAAGTTTTTTCATCCCGGCCCGCGATAGATGACGTCATCACGGATGACGTCATTACGTCGGAGCGTAAAAGAACCGGTGAACCGTTTTATTGAATCGAACTGTCCGAAAGAACCGGTTCGCGGAAAAGAACCGACCTTCCCATCACTAGTCGAAACGGGGCTTCCCATTGTTAAAAATCAGCATTTAGGTCAGTGTGTTTACATTTCTAAGCTTTTTGATTGGTTTTATACAACGTGTAACACCATATTTGTAAAGCAGAGATAATGATGTTTCGAAATGCGACAAGAAAGTGAACGAGAGGAGTTGAGAAGTTCATTTCCAGCGAATTAAGTAAAACCATGTCAAATTTAATAGCCATTTAAATACCTTTACTCAATTATCTGGACTACAAAAGTTTGGGAGATTATTTTTGAAAGCCTATTCTTTGAAATTAGCTTAAAAAAAATCTATTTTTTCATTGTTTTTCCACATTATCGGCCCATATCTTAAAATAGAACGTTGCGACTTCCGACTCATTTCGCCAGATCGGGTCACATATAGTGTGACTAATTGAAGTAGCCCTTATCAAAAGTGCGGGGGTCGACTTCTATCTTTTCAAAACTGCGGGGGTCCTGACCCCCTTTCCCCCGTGCCAATGGCGCCCCTGGTTGCCAATGTGAGGTATTGTCTAAAACCTCCTCAAAAAGTACCCCTTATCGCACAACATTGTCCTGAGGCAACGAAAAGAAAAACTGAATTTCTGAGCATGAAAAATAAAAAAAAACTTCATAAAACCTGACAAAAGGTTTCTCTACACCTTCATACACACACACATATTTTTTATGTACAGTTCATGTCGTTTTAAATAAGATTACTAAAGCAAATAATATTTCCTTCTTCTCACACCATGTGCTCCTGTGACCATGTGTCAGAACAGGACGTTCCACCTTTAAATGGTGCTTGATATTGACTCCAACACCTTACTGAACTGTTCTTTGGTACTTTCTCGACCTTTCTTATTGGTTGTTATCATTTAAAAAAACAAAACAAAAAAAAAAAACATAGGACTAAAGAAAACTTTCCATTGCCTCAGGGCAATGCTGTGCTGTAGAGGGTTAAATGTTCATTTAAGACATAACTGACTGTATGCTAGGATACTTACCAAGACGGGCATGTTGACATAATTTTTGTATGAATTTGTCTGCTGAAGCGCAAGACTTGAAAGAGAACTCAGTATTTGCACGCCGTCTGAAATAAGCGGACGCTTCGGATGAGCACACACACAAATCTTCTCAGCGCGCGCAAGTTCTCTTTCGTGTCTTGTTCTTGAATGTTTAAATTAGCAAGGCTTAAATGAGTTTAGTTTAAACACAGATAGCAACGTGTGTTGTTCAGGTCTCACTTGCACTCGCATGCTATCAACACGCTATCAATGACGGCGTAAATGGACATTAGAGCATACAGCACTCGCATTGAACAAAGCTTACAAAGAGTGACTGTTTTGTCCACGCTTTTTGATTAGCGTTGTTTTAACGTTTTGGGAAGCCAGAATGCGCATCCATCAACTGAAACATACATTATCTGAACTCTGTCTGTTTTCCACATTGCTATTTTAAACAAATCATATTAGCCTATAGGTGTGTCGTCATTCGAGATGGACCGCGGTGCAAGTGCATACCGAACCATAAGTGGAGAACGGCACGGGCTATTCTTGATTTTCCCATGATAAAAGCACAATGTACTTGAAAATGCATATTATGTAACAGCAAGTTCCATATCCATCCTTGCTTGCATCTGAAAAATGATGCAACTGTGCAGTAGAGATGTCACCAAAGTCTGGAGGTTTTAAACATCTTTTTAAGCTTTCCAGATGGTGAAGTTCTTGCAGCCATCTGGTCGATTTTTGAACAACGAATTCGAGCAAGACATCATTCCATCCCAAATCTCCTTTGCAAATATCTTGCAAGATCTTGTTGTCTGCAAAAAAGATCGCAAAGGGCAGACCGGCCTTCGGCTCATGGTCTCACGAAGAAAGCCATCTGCACATCAACTGCCTCGAGATGTTGGCAGTGATGCGAGCCCTTCACGCGCTTCAGGCACACCTGACGTGACGCCACGTCTTAGTCCAGTCGGACAGCATGACAGTGGTGTCATACATAAATCACCAGGGTGGTCTTTCATCCAGCCGCTTATGTGCTCTGGCGAAGCGCCTCTGGAATGAGCATTACCGAGGTTTCAGTCGCTCAGAGCAACTCACATACCCGGGAACTTGGGAGCAGATATGCTATCTCGGAGCAATGTCCCCTCAGATGAGTGGATGCTCCACCCCCAGACGGTTCTCACGATCTAGGAGTTCTTCGGGAAGGCAGAGGTAGACCTCTTCACCTCAGAAGACAACTCTCACTGCCCAATTTATTTCTTGAAGGAGGACGATGCGCTGGCTCACATCTGGCCCAGCACCCTGCTTTACGCTTTTCCCCCGATCGCTCTGATCTCGCAGATCATCAGACAAATCAGGGAAGACAAGCACAGAGTCCTCCTGGTGGCCCCGCTCTGGAGGAGCCAAGTTTGGTCCTCAGAGCTGTTCAGGCTTTCCACGAAAGCTCCATGGCTGATCCCCCAGAGACGGGACCTCCTCTCTCAGGTGAACAGGATGATTTGGCATCCCCAGCCAGAACTCTGGGCTCTGCACCTCTGGTCCCTCGATGGGAGCCTGCTAACCTCCCCGGGGACGTGCTGAATACCATCTCTCAGGCGAGAGCTCCATCCACGAGACGCCTCTATGCCCAGAAATGGTCGGTCTTTGTTGGCTGGTGTTCTGCACGCAACATAGACCCAGTGAAGTGTGACGTATCTCCAATACTGTCTTTCCTCCAGGAGCGTTTAGAACTGGGTCGCACTCCTTCAATTGTCAAAGTTTACATACTCCTATCGCTGGCCAGTCAGTGGGATGAAACAACCTTGTGGTGCGTTTCTTGAGAGGTTCTAGGTGATTGAATCCACCTCGTCCTCTCACCGTTCCCACACTCTTTGGTCCTCAGAGCTCTCAAAGGGCCTCCCTTTGAGCCACTGTGTTCAGCTGACCTCAGGCCCCTGACGCTCAAAACCGCTCTGCTACTTGCACTAGCATCGGTTAAGCGTGTTGGCGACTTGCAGGTGTTGTGAACACCAGTCAAGATGGCATTCCAGGGACCAGTTTATGACAGGGCCAATCTCTAACTGCTGGTGTGTAGGAAGATGTGCCGCACTGTGATTGGATTTTTGGTGAATGAACATAAATAAATGTTCAGCAACAGCATCAGATAAGATGTTGGGACAACTACCAGACACCTCTTCCAGAGCAAGAAGGGGGACCCACCAAAACCAAGGAGAAGACTTCTCATTGGATGACACATTGACTCTAACCACCAAACTCATTCCTAAGGTTTAGGCAAGGACTGCCATAAAAATTCCTTCAGGACCTCCTGGATGGAGCAGCAGTGACTGAAATAAAGAGAGGCCACAGAGATCTATCTAAATCCATTCATACCTATGTTTGGAGGCCTTAATTTGATTTAAATGGCATCACATCCACTCCATCTTCATGCAAAGCACAGTTTATGTTAATGGTTACTGACTGCTAAAACAACAGGTCATGGGACAGACCTGTTAAAAGATAAACAAATGCATGGACGATGATTTAACCATTTCATATCGTGTTTGGTGTCTATCTGCTCCCTACAATGCTTTTAATAATTTGAAAGAGGTTTGGTAAAGAAATAATGCATGGGTAAAAGGTTAAAGACAATATTTTAACACTGTTCTTTATGTTATGCAAATGAGTTCCACACTAGGGTGGGCAACGCCGGGGCTGCTTCAGATAACAGTAGCCAATCACACTCCAGGATCGGCAGAACGCCACATTTCAATCTCCTCCTCATCAGAAAGGGATAAATATGTCCCCCGGGTACACACACCCTTGTTCTGCGTTTCCAGCTCGACAAGGAAGGAGACATTAACAGACACTCCAAGTCCTGAGTTTCTGACCTGACGAGGAAAGAGACTACAAGACGGTTAAGGTGAAGCTTTTGTGAGCAAAACCTTTTACATTGCTTTCAGCTGCACTCTAGCTGCAAAAAGGGCCCCAGCATTGAGGGACTTCATCTGACCCTTACGGCTCCTACAGCAGCGCAGCCCAGTCCACAAAGAACTTCTCCATCGGCAGACATTGCCTGTACCACACGGCTCCTCAGCAACGCAGCCAGCCTGCAAGGGAACCTGTGAAGATTCATCTGACCCAGCTGCCCAGTCCATCCTAAAGTACCCTCTTGGCGCAACCGAAGTTCAGCATCCTCCAGCCCAGCGTGGCACGACTACTGGATCGCAACTGAGCGCCCTCCCACTGCACGCAGCCTGCATCATCAGTGGAAGACGTCTCCGTTACCGGACTGATCACCCGACTGTGTGGAACGTAAATATAAACTTACCAAACCTCTTTTCTAGAGACCTTGGCATTAGTTTATACATGCAGCATATGTTTTTCTAACCTGTTTAGATATTAATTGAGGTCAGCTTGTTACAAATAATAGGGATATTATTTATTGAATGATTGATTGAAAGCAATTATTTATCACCATTTTACCAGAGCCATTAGGTGGCTTCCATAAGAAGCATTCCCATGCAATTCTCTTCTCTACCATATCTCCAGCATTGCATTTATCCATTCTGTGTTCCCTTCATTTATGTGTTTCTTTGATTTAATTCAGTATTCTCCTTTGATTATTATTTTACTACCTTTTAGAAGTGCATATTCATTATTTTATTATTAATCATTGTGGTATTTACTCTTGCATGTCTATTGTTAATAAATTTCATTGATTTTTATCATTACTGTGTCTTCCTTGTGTTGATGACCAAAGGCTCTACTAGTTGACCGGACTCTCACAAATCCTTCAGATAAATCAGTTGACCGACTCCCTCCATCTTATATTAATTCTGAATTATTGAACAGCTCTTTTGGAGTGTTCTTAAATTGTTAAGATAGTATTCCTAACTGGTGCCCCGTATTACAAAAGGAGGAAGGGGTCATCTGATACACTGATAACCACACCTTAAGTGAAAGTGATCAAAAGTCACTACGTCACCGGTGAATGGAGTAAAAATCACTACACAGGCCCTCTCCATGAGCCCTGCATGCCTTGAGTTCGGGCCCAATGACTCCAAGGTCGTTTTGAAACCTAGGCATGGCTACGTCCCTAAGGTGCTCTCGACTCATTCAGAGCACAGGTCATTTCCCTCTCAGCGCTTCCTCCCTCGTTGGACTAGCGAGAGCTGGAATTGCTTTGCCCCGTCAGGGCATTAAAGGGATAGTTCACCCAAAATGAAAATTTGATGTTTATCTGCTTACCCCCAGGGCATCCAAGATGTAGGTGACTTTATTTCTTCAGTCGAACGCAAATTATGATTTTTAACTGCAACCGCTGACGTCTGTCAGTCAAATAATAGGAGTGATTGGGAACTTGAACAATAAGAGTCGAAAAAACTTCCATAGACAAATCCAAATTAAACCCTGCGGCTCGTGATGGCACATTGATGTCCTAAGACACAAAACTATCGGTTTGTGCGAGAAACCGAACAGTATTTATATATTTTTTTACCTCTAATACACCACTATGTCCAACTTCGTTCAGCTTCCGGCTAGTGAGGTCTGATCGCGCTTTGACAACGGAAGTGATGTCTCGCACTCATTGAAGTATATGGGCGAGACATCACTTCCGTCACCAGAACGCGTTTTTTGACCTCACTAACAGGAAGCTGAACGAAGTTGGACATAGTGGTGTATTAGAGGTAAAAATTATATAAATAATGTTCGGTTTCTCGCACAAACCGATCGTTTCGTCTATTAGGACATTAATGGGTCGTCACGAGCCGCAGGTTTTTATTTTGATTTGTCTAAGCAAGTTTTATTTACTGTTATAGTTGAAGTTCCCATCCACTGCTATTATTTGACTGACAGAGGGCAGCGGGAGTTTCGATTAAAGACATCTGTGAGGCGGCCGGCTGGTCCTCGCCGTCCACTTCTGTCAGATTTTATCATTTGGACGTCCCGACCTTACAACTCCCCTTTTGGTAGTGTAACAAGGGTTCGACGGCTCCGGCCTTCTCACTTGTCCTCTGGTTCCCTCACGGTGTCCAAGACAAGTCCAGTCGTTCCCTGCTGTGGCACGGCACGGTTGAATTCGTTCCCCATACGCAGTACTAATGTAACCTTGGTTCCCTGAGATACGGAACGAGTACTGCGTTACATGCCAGGCCACGAGGCTGCGGCTTCAGTGTCATCGCTTCAGTTGAATGACCTGAAATCCTATGGTGAAACGGCTGCTTATATAGCCCTAAACCCCGCCCATTTTGGCGGGAATATTCGCATGCTTTATCGCCATAGGCCACGCAGCTATGCCGCGCCATAATTGGTTCAACAACTTGTCTATGAGTGAACCAATGACGATGCAGTTACACTGCGTTATTGAAAAAGGCTTCAGTAACGGGGAAAAAGGAGACCTTTCACCATACGCAGTACTCATTCCGTATCTCAGGGAACCGAGGTTACGTTAGTAACCAAGTACGATAACTTGTTACCTGACATTTTCTTTGCCTTTGACATTGACCTATGAACTTGACAGAGAAAAACTGGAAAAAATACTTTACTGAACACTTTGTCTTTTTTTTTTTTTTTTTTTTTTGGCATCACTTTTCAGGATTTTTTGCCTTTTTTTGTAAGAAGAAATGTACATTTATATGATGTTGTTACTGAATTATTAATTTGATAAATTCATGTCTCTAATTAAAATGTAATTATACTTGATAATAATTAGGGGAAATTGTTAATGGAAAGTGTTAATGTTTTTTTGCTTGTGTCACGTGATCATGGTTGGGGGTCATGGGGTTGTGCAAGAATGGGAATATTAGTCACCTGTTCACTGATTAACAGCAGGAAGAGAGTGTGAGCAGGGACAATGTATTTCTTTGTTGACCACAAAAACTTTTATACCATTAAGAAATATCAGTCTGGGCAATAAAAAGAAAAGCAATCAGAAGTACTTTTTGCCTCACCGATATTTTATTTATGCGTCACCAATGCAGTCCCTGTCTTAGTCTATCAGCGGCTTTTAGAAAAGACATAGTAGCTGCTATAGTCCAATCAAATACTACTGAAAAAGTATTTAGGAGAGGATTTCCAATGCAGGATTTACAAGCAGGATTTCCAGTGCCTACATAATTCAGGCTTAACAATTTAGTCATATATATATATATATATATATATATATATATATATATATCTATATATATATATATATATATCAGTTTCAACATTTCCTGAATAATTTATCTTTTGAAAAGCCAGATAGACTCACCAGCAAGCAGCAAGATTAACTAAAATATTGTCTGCAAACTCAGCAACAGAACAAGGTATTGATATTCTGTATTAGGTATAAACATGAACTCTGCTGAAGCATCATATTAGTGATTTAATCAGAGATCAGGGGAAAGGGGGTTTCTCTCACACTTGTTCTTCCTTTTCTGTTTTTTTCCTTCTATATTTTCTCATCTCCTGCTGTTAGCTGATCTTACATTTATTTCATTTCCTAAAACTGCATGCCAGTATACGGGGGATATCAAAACTTTACAAATGCAAAAAAAAACATGTCAAAGGCAAGTCAAGGTTTTCCCCGTGATGATTTAATTAATTAATTAATTTGGTTTCACTGACATTAAAGCTAGAAAAATTAAAATACAACTACACTTTATAGCCAAAATAAAGACCATTCAAACATAGTAAATAATTATGCATGTACTGAGGTATGTAAATGAAGCGCCTAATGTGAAGTGCATGTAACACTACTGCATATGTAAACACCTTCCGTTATAACAGTGGTAAATGTCACCAGTGATGCATCATCCCAGTCTCCATACATCAGCTAGTAAACTCAAGTAACTGTGTGTGTGTGAATGTGTGTCAATGACTAAGCCCCTTCACCAGCCTGTCAGGGTCACCTTCTTTCCTCCTGTCACGACTTGGCCATGGCCCGAAGCAGATGTGTCTCATGGTTAAGCAACTGTCAAGATCTAGTGTCTCATAAAGTAGAGTTATATAAACCCAGCTTTACTGGGAGACATTGAGCCTTGGTTGGTCTAGCTGCACAGGTTTCCATTCAAAACTGCACAGTAGGACAGAAGATTCACTGTTAAATATTTATATATTTCATGCTCTCACTTTTTCATGCCAGAGATGCTAGAATTGGCATCAAAAATGTGAAAATGTGTGACTTATTTGGCAGTATTGTGACCACAAAGAACATTTCAATACAAAAAAAAAAAAAATATATATATTGAAACAAAAAGAAGATAATGAACTTGTATGGGGGTGGGAAAAAAATTTGAAAAAAAAAAAAAAAAATCTTCAAAGGTCATACAGGTTTGGAATAACATTTCATTTAGAAGCATTAGCTTACACAAGTACACTTTGTTCACATACTGTAAGTTGTGACCTAGAGTGTACAGTTTAGATTGACCTGTGTTGTTTGTACCTCTTCTCAAGTCAATTTGTCAATTTGTGTATTGTGTAGGCTTGGAAGGAGTGAGAAGGTATGTCGCAGCATTCACTGTGCATTATGTTCCACCCACTGTATGTTTTGTTGGTAACACTTTATAGTAAGGTTCATTAGTTAACATTAATGAACTGCACTTCTACAGCATTTATTAATCTTTGTTCATGTTAATTTCAACATTTACTAATACATTATTAAAATCAAGAGTTGTATTTGTTAACATTAGTTAATGCACGGAACTAACATGAACTAACAATGAACTGCTGTATTTTTATTAGCTAACGTTAACAAAGATTAACAAACAGTAACAAATGTATTGCTCATAATATTTGTGACCGATGACATCTCTGTTTCCTTGGAGACTGTGTCAGGCGATTGTAAACAAGCGGCGAAATAGCCTCAAAAAAGTTTGCAACATAAAAACACATTGGACAACCGGAAGAAAAACTGGTTGAACTCTGGCAAGAGTACGAATGTCTATACAATATACATAAATAGAAGTGATAAGGAAAGAAGCTGGGCTATTGCGGAAGCTTTGAACGTCAGGTACAGGGCCGGATTATCCATAGACGGGATTGAGCGAGTGTCCTGGGGCACCAGCCAATAGGGGGGCAACAAGTGATAAAGATAATGACTAGACTTTTTTTTATTTATTTTTTATCATGTTTTGTATATATATATTATTTATCTGGAAAGATACGGAACAAAATTAATAGTTAATGATACAATATATACAGAGAGAATATAAAGAGCTCTGCCCCTTTGATCGCGAAGTGAAAGTGCCCTTTGACCATAGGCGTAATTTGCGGGTGGGACTGGTGGGACATGTCCTCACCACTTTTTGAAACATCTCGCGGATATCTAATACAAAAGAAACACCTCTAGTTGATTATCAATTTGTGTTAATTATAGGTGATCTGGCGCTGGGATGTGTTGTTTTTTAAATCATGTTTAGTGCTCGTTGTCGCTGTTATCAGAGGCACAACAGTGTTTCTTAACAACGACCGACACCACCGGAGTGCAAGCTCTAAAAATAGATTAATTTAACAAAGTTACTCACCTCAAATTCTCTCTGTAGAGAATAAAGTCCATGTTGTCTCTCCAGCCAGGACCTCACCCATGTCCTGCGTGTTTTTCCTCTTTTTTTTGTTAAGTTCCGCACAAGTATAGCTGCAGATGAAGAGCGCCAGCTTTTTTTTTTACATCCATTTTCAAGATCCCGCGCACAGTGTGTTGCTTAGCAGCGGTCTCAATCGTAAACGTTTGTGTTCTTCTCCGACTGTCAACGATTAAAATCGGCTCCAGTCGAAGGAAACAATCGGTATGTGTGTTCAGTTCAGTCTTAGAATGTTTCAGCTAATCGTTAGGTGTGTCCCCGGCTTTAGCTCACTCAGGAAGAACACCAGGGGCCTGTACCATGAAGCTGGATTAGCTGGCTAGCCAGGTAAGTTTCAGATTAGTTTGCGCCAATCCTGGGTTTTAGGTACCATGAAAGTAACTTGACTTTTAGCTGTGTTCATCACCATAGTAACTTACGCTCCGCGGCTAACCTGCTCCAGGGCTGGTTATGTTCTGGGTTAGAGATTTCAAACTGAAATTGGACCAATCAGATTTAAGCTAAGTGACAGTGACACTCTCAACACTCCCCCAGTTTCTCTTCCTCCAAATTAAAGGTCATTATATAGTAAAAAACAAATATTTAACGATGAAATTGTCTGGTTTTAATGATAATATAATTTATATGATTTGTATAATTATATGATCTATATTTTTATTAATCCATTACACACGCAAATTTAGTGTAACAGTAGTTATTAAGCACTTTGTTTCAATGAATTTTAATATATATAGATCATATTTAATATAGACCTAAATAAGGAGTAAATATACTCTTTAAAAATTACTACATGTGACCTTGTATGTTTAAGTCTCTATCGCTACATATTTTATCAACTATATAAACTAACTTCACAACTTTCACTAGCACTGATAGAGAAAGATCATTTCTTTTATTTGTCCTCTTTCACAGACAAGTATTTTCCATTAGTGTAAATGCATTTAAATTTCTTAATTTTCAGCGAAAGAGTATTGAATCACACTGGCTCTCTCATGAGAAGTGAATCACAGTTTATTTCTGTTGCAAGGCATGTGATGTACATGCACTCCACAAACTCAGGATCAAAGCCCGAGTTGACAGAGAAAGTTGATGATCAGAATCATGGTACCAACAAAGCTGGATTGGAGTGGTTAGGTTTTGTCAGAGTTTGTTCATCTTCCATCATGGTACAGGCCCCTGCTCTGTGTCCAGGAGATCAGGGATCTAGCCCTGCTAAAGACAAGATTCAAGATTTTAGTCTATAGTCTGGCAGTCCCTGCTTCTGTATCATTACAAGGTTAGAGAGTTTTGGATTGCATAAGTTAATAAAAGAAATGAACAAAAACATACCGAAGAAGTACACAATACAAGACACGATTGGGATGTTGTTGTTTTTTTTTTCATGAGACTTGGGAGGAGGCTGAGCGAGACTTTTGCATGTGTATATGTATGCGTGCATATACACTATATTGCCAAAAGTATCGGGACAACCCTCCAAATCATTGAATTCCAATCACTTCCATGGCCACAGGTGTATAAAATCAAGCACCTAGGCATGCAGACTGCTTCTACAAACATTTGTGAAAGAATGGGTCGCTCTCAAAAGCTCAGTGAATTCAAGCGTGGTACCGTGATGGGTTACCACCTGTGCATTAAGTCCATTCGTGAAATTTCCTCACTACTAAATATTCCACAGTCAACTGTTAGTGGTATCATAACAGAGTGGAAGCAATTGGGAAAAACAGCAACTCAGCCACGAAGTGGTAGGCCACGTAAAATCACAGAGTGGGGTCAGCTCATGCTGAGGTGCACAGTGCACAGAAGTCGCCAACTTTCTGCAGAGTCAATTGCTACAGACCTTCAAACTTCATGTGGCTTTTAGATTAGCTCAAGAACAGTGCGTTGAGAGCTTCATGGAATGGGTTTCCATGGCCGAGCAGCTGCATCCAAGCCTTACATCACCAAGTCGGATGCAGTGGTGTAAAGCTCACCACCACTGGACTCTAGAGCAGTGGGGATGTGCTTCTCTGGAGTGACGAATCACGCTTCTCTGTCTGGCTATCCGATGGATGAATCTGGGTTTGGCGGTTGCCAGGAGAACAGTACTTGCATGACGGCATTGTGCTAAGTGTAAAGTTTGGTGGAAGGGGGATTATGGTGTGGGGTTGTTTTTCAGGGGTTGGGCTTGGCCCCTTAGTTCCAGTGAAAGGAACTCTTAATGCTTCAGTATACCAAGACATTTTGGACAATTTCATGTTCCCAACTTTGTGGGAACAGTTTGGGGATGGCCTCTTCCTGTTTCAACATGACTGCACACCAGTGCACAAAGCAAGGTCCATAAAGACATTGATGATCGAGTTCGGTATGGAAGAACTTGGCTGTGTTCCAGTTCATTTTTAAAATGCCCTTCCCTCGCTCACTTCCCTTAGTCTCGTTGACTCGGATGTACATCATTGCTTACGTTGCACGAGTACCCACTACTGGTAGAACCTTTGCAATGGGCTGAATTGGAACGTCCTAAGTCATTGATCACTTGGAATCTGCAATGGAGCTGATTTATTATTTATTTTGTCCCCTTACAAAATTCTTTAATACAGTATTCTATATGTATATATGTGTGTTTTAAATGTTTAAAAAAAATATTTTTTTGTGATTGGGTAAATTAAACGCATCATAATCATGTTGCATTGTAGGTTATGTAGCTGCTTGAAGTGTACATGTGAATAGACTCGCTCCCTCTGTTAAAATCGAGGGAGCGAAGGTCTGTCCATATAAACTTCCTTGTCCACTTCACGAAGTGGAACGCACTTCAAAATGGCGGCAGGGATACCCCCGAGGCGAAGTGTTTAGGGAAGTTTGCGAGTGCGTGTCTAAAACTGGAGTGGAACCTTGACTGGCCTGCACAGAGTCCATACCTCAACCCAATAGAACACCTTTTGGGATGAATTAGAACTGTGAGCCAGGCCTTCTCGTCCATCATCAGTGCCTGACCTCACAAATGCACTTCTAGAAGAATGGTCAAAAATTCCCATAAACACACTCCTAAACCTTGTGAAAAGCCTTCCCAGAAGAGCTGAAGCTGTTATAGCTGCAAAGGGTGGGCTAACTTCATATTAAACCGTAAGGATTAAGAATGGCATGTCATTACAGTTCATTTGCATGTAAAGGCAGGCATCCCAAAACTTTTGGCAATGCAGTATATATATGTGTGCATGTATATATGTGTGCATATCTGGAAAAAAAAAAGTATCCTGAATTAAAACTGTGCAACCCAGTGTCACAAAAATATATAATAGTTGAATTTTCAAGTCTGAAGTGTTAATTTCTTTCATTCATTATTTTTTTATTTATTATTATTATTTTTTTTCTAAGTAAATGTATTCCTTTCTATTAACTAACTAATTATTTGTAAGTAATTTATTGCTGTATACTTATTATAAAGTGTTATCCATTGGGTGTTTGTTTGTTAAAACTAGGTATAATGGGTATGTAAATCTTTTAGGGACAAAAACTGTTGAAAACAAGTCGTGCAGTTTTAGAAAAGCATTAAGATGAGTAAATGATAACAGAATTTTAATTTTTGGTTTACCTATCCTTTTAATTTAGATTCATTAGCTTACATTAGTACACTTTGTTCATAAGTTTAACACCATAAGCTGTGACCTCACTGCTTTTCCACAATTCATTGGTACAGTTTGCATATTGAATTTGCATAGAAACCAGTCATTGCATTTCTGTGATGCAATGGTTAAATAGTGGATCCATCATTGCTCTAGA